>NC_057799.1:170752156-171046870 GCF_018294505.1 Triticum aestivum | reverse complement strand
GCCGTCGTTGCCGGTTTGGTTTTTTTTTAAAACCGTTCGTTTAAAAAAAACCCTAGATCGGTTTTTTTTCGGTTTTGTAATTTTGTGAGCGTTCACCGACTCGTTCGTTTTAGCGAACGCGTTCGTCGGATTTTCTCTGTTAACGAACGTCCGTTCTTTAACCGTTCGTCCGTTTTTCTTTTTCATCGGATTTTTCCGCGATTATCTCAGATCTCGATTTCTGATCGAATCTTCGTTTCTGTTTAACTTTTCGCTCGTTTATCGGAAGCAGGCGATTCAAGCGCCTAGAGTTTCGTCTCGAAATTCTCTTTCCGTTTAACCTACTCAAACAAGTTTTTGCTACTGTAAAATTTGACCTAGATCCAGATTAGTAAACGAAGCTTGTTTCTTTCGCCGTTTGACTTTCGTTGCTTCGTTCGAGTTGATTCTTTTTGCAAACCGGAGTTCTTAAGTTGAACTTTCTGGTTGGATCTTTCATTCGAGTTTTACCTGTGCATTAGATGAGTACTGATTGTTTGCTTGTTTGTTTGCGATAGAGTACCCGGAGTGTGCCGCTTGTTACTTCGAATCGCTAGGTGATCATCAGCAAGGCAAATAACACTTTGAACATACCTTCCATACCCAGTTTTTTTTTGCATTAGATCTATTTTTCCTCAAACATTGCATGATTAGGGTCTAATTAAATTGTGGGTATTGGGAAGTAGTTGAGGTAGTACCTATTGCCCTGTTTATTATCAAACCCTTGGGAGTTACTTCTACGTTGCTATTATATTGCCATGCTATGCTTGTAGACGTGGATTGGGTTTGAGAGATATTCATGACAGATGTGAGATTGATAATTAATGGTTTACTTAAGGTGGCAACTAAAACTCACATCTGGGTGGATTGAGGTACCTAGGTATTCCAGGATTGCCTGTTTTTCTTTTGGACCGCCACCCAGGTTCAAAGGGATCATGAGATTATTCATGCTAGAAACATCCGTGTGCAGCCGCAAGCTATTATGGGCTCTAGCATAGTTGACTAAGTTGTGTGAACTCTTACACTGGTAGACTAGCAGATGAAGGGGAAAGTAGGTGTAACTGTCTACCCATACGTAAGGTGCAAACACTTCTGAAAGACTGTGTCTCGGTCATCCGTTACTCAAACACCAGGTAGTGCGAGTAATCCAACGGAGGAGATCGAGTCTTGTGGGGAAAAGTGCACAAACCTCTGCAGAGTGTACAAACTAATCATGGTTAGCCGTGTCCCCGGTTATGGACAACTTGAGTTTCTAGTACTTGGATTATCATATGAATCTCATCACCATGTTACTTTTAATTAATTTTGCTGGGTTAATGATGATTTTTAATTGGGATTGAGATGCTGTCAACCATCTCAATGTTTCACAACCACCATGATAGTTAAATAAAATTTATTCCTTTGAAGTAGGGAAAAATTTGCTTTTCGCAAAAACTTTAACCATAGAGCTTTCCACCAGCCGTATATGCATGTAGTATAGCCTTATTATTGTTCATTATTCTCTATGTGTTACTTTGCCAGCATATTCCATGTGCTGACCCGTTTTCGGGCTGCAACGTTTCATGTTGCAGACTTTTCAGACGACGAGTAAGGTGCCTTAGGTCGTGGTCTTATACTCAGTGATGCCGCTGGAGTTGATGGACTCACTTATCTTCCAAGTCTTCCGCTGTTATCGTATTTAGATGGCCTTAAGCCATATTCATCATACTTATTCTCTTTGGAGATATTCGATGTAATAAGTGTGTGATTGCTACTCTGTTATAAATCCTCCATTTGTACTGTGCGTGTCAGCATTACTGATCCAGGGATGACACTGGTGCACAGCAGCACAGACCATTTGAGGTCTGGTCGCTACACCAACATCATATAGCCAGCAGTTTAGTTGTCAAAGAATTTCAGGGTGCTTAGTTTTGTCAAAGAATTCCAGTATGCTTAGAGGGTGCTTGGATCCAAGGGACTTATTTTAGTCTGACTAAAAATAGTCTCTTTAAGAGGCTAAAGTTCCAAGCACCCCTGACTAAAGAGGGGCTAAAACTAGTCTTGAGACTAAAAAATTTTAGTCAGGGGTACCCCTACTAAAATGTGGATTAGTCCTCTCTCTACGCATTTAACTCCTCTCCGTTAACACAGGCGAGTTCTGGATTGGAGGGTTTGGAGGATAATAAATGCTCATTAACTTGATTTTAGCCTTTTTAGTATTTGGATCCAAGCATGGGTGAGGCTAGCATGTTTTAGTCCCACTACTTCTAGTCATGGGACTAAAACATATCCAAGCACCCTCTTAGTTTTATTTGAGGGGTGGCTTGTGCTGGACACCATTATTGTGACTAGCCTTTTTAATAGTACTATATGCATAATTTGGCGACGAGCGCTCTCTATATGTACCACCTTTTTTTTAATTTCAAGTTTTGCTCCATGGCGCAATCCATCGATACTACTGCTGTACAAAAGTATACATTTTTTAAAGGGCTAGAGGGCGGGGCAGTCTAGCTTGGTCGGTTTCACGAGAGGCGAGGGCCTTTGTGATTTGACGGCTCATTACTGCTGGAAGGCGGGGCCTTGTGATTTGACTGCTCGTATAAATGTGCCGACGACCTGATCAAGGAGGAGCAAAGAACCGTGCGGTATACTCAAGTTTTCCACTGGAGTAGTACTGCGACGGAGGAGCACGAAACACGGCAGCCCAGTGCCATATGGCGATAAAAAATGATCTAATTTGCTAGTCATCTCATTGTTAGCATTGTTCTATTCATTCCCTAAAAAAACCATTGTTCTATTCATGCCTCGCAAAGAACGTGACACGTGCGGCGAAACACCCGAAGCAAAAGATGAAACACAGGAGCAAAAGAAGAAGGAAGATTATCACCCCAAATGATCTAATTCGCCGCGGAGTCGTAACTGCTTCTTCATCGCCTCCACGACCTCCATCTCCTTGCGCGTGTCCTCCGCCATCTTCTTCATTCTGTCCATGACGCGGGATTTCTCGACGCGAGCCTTCATCATCTGTTCCACGGCCGCATTACGTACCTTGACAGCAGCCGGGTGCTCGATGCGGAGCTTCGCCAACTCCTCCTTCTGTTCCATGACGAGGGCCTGCAGCATCTTCATCGAGGAACTACTATTCTCATGCAGCTTCTTCCAGCCGGCGTTCTTCTCCTTCAACAGGTCGATCTCATGGCAGCGCTTCGCCTTGTCCTCCTGAAGTCGCAGGATTTCGCCGGTCGCCTTCTTCTCTGAGGCAATGCTCTTCTTTAGTAGCATCACCAAGCCGGCGGTCAACTCCCCCTGCTGATTGAGCTCAGCGGGCATGTCGTCGAGGCTTTCCTTAAGCAACTCCATCAAGCCTTGGATGAACTCCTTCTGCTTATTGAGCTGATCGGGCATGCCGTCGAGGGATAACGACTCCAGCTTTGCCGGCTCGGCATGTTCGCCTCCGCGGCTAGGGCGCTCCTGGGAGCCATCGCCTGCCCGTGAGAGATCTTTCGAGGTCTCTGCATGGCGGTGAGCCCTCTCTTTTTTTTCGCAGCCATGGTTGCCGCTCCCTTGTTACGAGTAGTTCTCGACCTAGAGCTCTGCTCACCGGCCATGGCAACGACGGACGAAGAAGAAGCACTTATGAGGAGGAAAGGTAGAGTAATTTTCGGTTAGGTAGTTCCCCTTTTTATAACCTAAGTACTAGCACTAGTACTAATACCTGCATAGTGGGAACACATTCAGGTTTGGTACGTACTAGTAGGTGTGAGCAGGCTTTCGAATGTGATGGGAACAAGGTAAAGATTAATTGATGGTTTTGGTTTCGAGGCCCGAAACGGCTCCCGATGAGTTTAGCGGAACATAAATTTCAAGTACTACACTGCTCAAATGCGTAAATATTATGTTACTGTCAAAAATTTGCACAAAATACGAAGGAGACCAATGGAAGTACTACTAGCAACCCACGATTTAACTACTCGCATGCGCGCAGTGGAGTAATAATGTCTTTCTTCCGCCCTCATGTCCACTCAATTTGCATGCGCTGTATTAATTGACCATCAATGAAGTGAACGACTTTACACGCGTCAAATTATCACATGGGGTGGATCTTGGTACAAAATTGTGTCCGCCCGTGTACCCGCGTGTGCGTGCGAGGGAATGAGTGCGTGCGTGGCGTGCGTGCACATCTTTGCTTCGTGCATGTACCGCCAGTATGGCTCAGGGAGGACGAGTACATTCTTCTGGAACCAGCAGCACGTCACTGTGATCAATCCACGCAAGGAGGTCACGACAACGCCTCCACATGTGCCATGTGGCTTCATGAACTGTAAGAGAGACACTGTGTAGCGTGCCATTGGTATTCTAATTTACGTGTTTTGCACATACTCGAAGTACTAGTAAGGTACACGTGCATTGCACGCATCAGATTTTGCAACCAAATTATGAATAAATACCACACTATAGCATGTAAGCTCTGAGTAATATATGCCTGATGTAGCCCTTCGTTTAATTCTTATAGTTAATCTCATTCAAAATCAATTAGTTTTTATATAAAAAAGCTAAGAACGCGGGAATAGGAAAAACATGGGATTATAGTGGAATGTCGTCTTGAATCCTACAGGATTGTACGAGTGTTTGATTGTGCATAGAAAAAATGCTTTCAAAGAGGTTTGAGTGGATGGGATGTTTCCTATGAAATCTAGTGCAAATGAATCATATGGAAAAAATCCTATGGTTTACAATCCTACGAATCAAACAACCAAGATAGGAAAAATTCCTAATGATTAGAATCCTCCAAAATTCCTTTGAGAATCCTTTGAATCAAAGACGCCCTTAATCTATTTTATGATTCATGGAATTGTGCGTTGTAAAGCATAAAGTAAAAACAAATAATGGCAATTCAACTAGAAAAAAAGTTTGGGCAGTTATGATACGGAAGATTCTAGAACAAAAGAGAACCACTGTTGTTTTGAGGTTTGTGCATTATGCTTAAGTTCAACCATGGAGTCTGCTAGATTGTACATGTGGCAAAATCCGGTGGGGGCTAGAAGATGGTGCGAGGGGCCGAGTGGAGGGAGACTATGAAGGAATGCACAAGTGCGAGATCGATATTTAGAGAGAGGGGGCGAACACGTGCGCTGTTGCGCGCAGTGGCGGAGCCATGAAAAATAAATGAGCTAGGGGGCCAAGCATTGCTAATCCTTTACGAGGAGGGTCAATTCATGAACTTAAACCATTTTTAGCAGCAATTGTCTAATGATCACATTCATATTAGCCTCGATATATAGTGATGTTAGGGGGAGGGGGGCAAGGCCCTTACTGCCCCTGTCTTCGCCATTGTGCACGCGTCTGAGAGATGAAGCGGAAGGCATGGATGATGAGAGGGGGGCGTTGGATATATAATTAATGTGGGTGTATTAGCTATATATGTTAATCCTATATAGAGAGGTATAGATTGATCGATGTGGACGTGGGAAAGAGGGTGAGACCTCACTGGATATATCGATTGATCGGTTTGTGTGGAAAACTATGAAAGACCTAGCTATATACACACATACATAGAGGAACATCGATCGTTGTGCATGCACGCGTGAGAGATAAAGAATGCCCGATATGATGGAAAGGGGGATGTGTGTGGGTGTGTGCCTTCATGGGAGACCGACCTGAAGAAAAAGATTGCATGCGTGCGATGGATAATGCCGACTGGTAGTGTGTGTGCATGCATGCACGAGAGAAAGTTAGTGGTACAATTATAAAGAGAAGACTACTGTGTGGGTGTAAAAGAATAGGTGAGGTCATAATCAATGTAAAGTTGAATTCAAATATTTGAATAAGAGATCCTGATGTTTGAAACCCATGCATGCATGAATATAACGGAGATCTGCGCGGTGTGGTTTGGAAACGAGCATGTTGTAATGTATACACATTGAACAAGGTCAGACTGATTTGAATTTGAGATACCGATGGCAGACATCATTTGGCCACGTCGCATCCGTGCATGGACACACTATTCTAATTGGAGATGATGGGCGGCTTTCGCATCACATATCTATATCTATACCCCTATATATATTATTTTTATATATTTTTATATTGTGTGCGGGTAACTTTAACTTTGAAAGATGGTCGTTGGATGAGGCGAATCCGATGGTCCAAAGATGGCAAATTTGAGCACTACTGGCCGTTGGATATCATCTAGATTCCACCAGATTTCGCCACATGTATAATCTAGAAGACTCCATGGTTGAACTTAAGCATAATGCACAAACATCAAAACACAAGCACTTCTTATTTGTTCTAGAATCTTCCGTATCAGAATTGCCCAAATGTTTTTCTACATGATTTGCCATTATTTGTTTTTACTTTATGTCTTACGACGCACAATTCCATGAATCTTAAAATAGATTAGCTTTCTTATAAAAACTAGATGATTTTGAATGAAATGAACTATAAGAATTAAACGAACATCTACATCATGCATATATGACTCAAAGCTTGCATGCTATAATGTGGTATTTATTCATAATTTGGTTGCCAAATCTCATGCGTGCAATGCACGTGTACCTTACTCTAGTCTAAATGGTGTTTGTGTGTGTGTTGTGCGTGTTGAGGTGCAAATTGTCTTTTTTGGGTACACGTTAAGCTTGTTCTTCCGAAATTTCAAGCCGCGCCTTGTTATGCCGAAAATTCAAGCTAGCGTCTCTGTCTATCGTGCTGCGAAACTCCCGCCTCTTCAACCCGCGCCTTGTTAGCCCGAAATATTTAAGATATATCTTTGTCTCGTTGTGCTCCGACAACTCCCTCCATCTCAACCCGCGCCTTGCTATTCCGAAATTACAACGCGCGCGAAAACTCCCACCTCCTGTGAAATCCCGACACGTGAAATGCCCGTGGTACCCCTGAACCGAAAGAACCGCCTCAAATCGGTGGGGGTACTTTCGTAACTTACCCCACATTTCGGACAAGCGCGTCTCTAAGCCATGGTTCCCCACTGCCATCCCATCCGCCACATTCGTAACCGAGGCCGCGAAAACCCGCGACGAAACCCCACACCCTGCTCCGTCCGCCACCCAGCCGGAGCCTCTTCCCCGACGACGTCGTCCACAGCAACACCTCGACGTCCCTCATCCACCATACCGGATGAGGATCCGTCGTCGATCTCATCGTCCCGCCGGTTCAGCCACCCCGTCCTCCACCTCCAAGGAGCTGCCCCAACGTTCCCCTCGTCTTTCGCGCCACCTCCATTCCCACACCACCATCTTCACCTGCACCACCGGAAGAGCATCATCATCACCATTTCCTCGGATGAAGCTGCGGCCTAATCGGCGCCACTAAAGAGGTTGTACACTAATCGCCGCATTTTCTTCTTGTTTCGATCTCATGGTGCTGCCGGCGCTTGGTCCCGAGCCGACATGGTGCGGCTCCATCCACGGCGGCGTCGGCGGCCACTTCCTCCATGGCGTCGCTCCCTCGGCGGCGACGTCCACATCAGTAGGAGCTGTTGCTGCTTTAGCTCTCGCTCGCGCTGCTGCTCTGCTCTTGCTCTCGGTCCCCTGCCTGGTCTGCTCTTGCTATTGCTCTTGCTCACGCTGCTGCTCTCGCTCTTGCTCTTGCTTGCGATGCTGCTCCGATTTAGCTACACTTCAGTCGACTGAATCGACTTTTGGGTCAGTCGATTTTCAGGGGGTGGGGGGCTCGCCGGGGTGAAGGAAGAACCAGCCGCAGCGGGGAGGGGGGCTCGCCGGAGAGGTACCCCACTATCTATCTTAGGGTTCAGGATGGGGCGGTGGTCGCTGGTGGTGGCGGGGCGTTGGCGGGGCGGTGGCGTGGGGATCGCCAGAGAAAAAGCTCGGCACGGGGGGGGGGGCCTAGAGGGATGGCCGGGGCGGCGGCGGACCGGCGGTGGGGAGTGTTTTCGGGGCGGGCGGGGCGGTGCACCGCCGGCCGCGGGCGGCGGGGGCGCTGCTGTTTGGCCGGTGGTGGCTGGCGGCTCAGGGGGGTGGAGGTTGAAGATGATCCACAGGCCGTTGAGTTCGTATCCAACGGCTGCAAAATCGACTGACCAGAGATGAAAAAGTCAGTCAACCAACGTGTAGCCTCACCTTGCTAGTGCGTTCAGTTTCGACAGCAAAATTCAGTTTCGACAGTTAAGCTCAGTTTCGATAGTTAAGTTCAGAGATGAGCGGCTGATGTATTTTACATCTAGCACTTTGGTTATGTATTTTACGTCATGTATTGGAGATGCTATTAGAATTCCACTCAGGTTAACGTTATTCGTTGTTTCTCTTGTCCTGCTTCAGCCTCGGCGTCGTACAACTCACGGGAGCTGCTCCAACGACGAAACCCTCCATCATAGTGGAGCAGTACCTCGGGCTCCATCTCCAGACGCCTAAGATCTTCTTCCCCTCCTCCGACAGCCAAGTCAGCCGGAGTATCCTCACCGGCCAACCCAATCACGCTGAGATCGACATGGCTTCGCCAAAGAGGTTGTACACTTGTTGCATCTCTTTTTTACTCTACATGTTATATATATTGTCCACTAAGCACTCGTAGTAACGGGAAATACGATTGTTTTATCCTACTATATGACAAGCAGTGAGGTACCAAGCAACTTAGCTATCCGTGATGGACTCTCTTGAATGCCATCATTATTTATCTCTACGCGTTTGAGCTGTGCATTTGTCGATGGGCCTGGGAGTTGTGCTAGTATGGCAGTGGCCTGGGTCCAAAGCAATAGAAGTAGCACAAAAACATTTTTTTAGTGTAGGATTTTCCTTGCTCAAGCCTGCCTACTAGAATCGCCAGTGCTTGAAAGGAGAAGTGAGTGAAAAAAATCGGAATTGGAAAGTTTCCTATGGTACTACTTTTCATGAATTTCGTGCAAAGGAATGGAGCAAAGGAAAACTGTAGGATTTGTTCCTTTAGTGTCTCCTTGAAAGAAAAACCGTAGGAATTCTAATTTCCACTTCTCCTCCTTTTCATATTCCTATTCATCAAGCACAAGACTAAGAGATAGTAGCATAATAGCATTATAACCGTACATTTTCTTGTGGTTTGACTTAATCTCACCATGCTTTTTGCATCCTGTGATCTTCCAATTGTTGTGAATCAAACACCCAGATTGGCAGAAATCCTGTGTTTTTAAATTCTCTATTTTGCACGTGCATTCCTATCCTATTCCTGTCTATTTCCTATCCCTGCATTGTTAGAATCCTCAAATTCAAACAAGCCCTTACTCAATTACTTCTGTTACAGATATGTGTCAAAGAAAACCTTGTGTGGTTTGTCCTACTCCTGCGGCGCTGTGTTCCACCCCAGCTCAGCTGCTCCAACGACGGAAGGGTTCACCACAGCAGGGATCCGCTCTCCAGACTGTCTTTCGCCGCCTCAGATCTTCTTCCCCCCGCCGGCAGCCACGACAACTGCATTACCATCATCAACTGAGCAGATGACCTTGAGGACTACACGGGTCCGCAAGAGAGGTCGCACTCTTCCGTGTCTGCTTACGTTATGCGTCGCTTAATATGATGACATGCTAAATTATCGTCGTGTTCACCTATTAGACTCCGAGTCAGGTCCAAACTAATGCTGAAACTTGAGTTTTTAAATGGTTGTGGGGTACATATTGGGGCAGCAATCAATACTATCTGTCTACTATCTGGTTAATCTCCGGTGTCTACTATGAGTTTCATGTTGGGTGCAAACAAACATTAAAGGAGCCATTATCTGTATTTTTTAACTAAAGCTATTATCTGCCTGCTATCATTGGTTTTGGGTCTATCCACAGTTTGCTACCATCACTCTGGATTTGTGCATGCACTCCTTACATAATCTCACTATGTTTTATTCCTATGCATGCCAGTTATTGTACACAATGGAACTGATCATGTAGAGCAAAAGAGACGAGCCTTGCGTGGCAATAAAATTTCATGCAGACGTCGTTCCATGGTGGGCGCAAAGGCAGCCCCCCTCCACCCATTTCAGATCGTAATCAAGAGGAAGATAACTGTTCTGAGGGGGATTCAGAAGGAGAAGACCACTCCTATTTACCCCATGAGGTCTTCGCTCTAACTTGGCGTGCTGATGTTGGTAATATCATGCATATGGTGCCTTGCATTGCTTACTGTATACATTAAAGATGTCACGTGCTTAGTTTAGACATGCTTTGTCTCAATGCCATCTGTTTAGTTTCTTTATCGTATATGTGAATCATGCAATGCCATCTTGTCTAGCTAGGCATCATATATGTGAATTTTGCAATGCCACCCTGGTTAGCCAGTCATCTTATATGTGAATTATATCATGCCATCATTTTTTTATTACGTGTTAAATTTGTCAACAATTTTAGTACATTCAATTACTCTTCCTGTGCTTCAGCCATTCGGCACGGTCATGGAAAAATCTGGAGTGGAAACAAGGTCTTCAGAGGAGACAATGCTATCTGACGAAGCGCATGACTTGCTGGTTACCGATAGCTCCTCAGAGGAGGATTCAGAGACAGATGACCAGCCATATTCCCCCCCAGGTGCATGCCCTAACTTGGCAGGGTTATGTTGCTTATATCGTGCGTATGGTATCTTGCATTGCTATGTCATTTGCTTAGTTTAGACATGCTTTGTGTGAATGCCACCTGTTTAGTGTCTAATTACCATATATGTGAATTATGCAATGCCATCTTGCTGCAAGACATTATATATGTGAATTATGCAATGTTATCTTGTTGCAAGGCATTATGTATGTGAATTATGCAATGTCATGCTGTTTAGGCAAGCGTCATATATGTGAATTATATCATGCCGTCTTTGTTTTTGTATTTCTCATTGCTTTTGTCGACAATGTTTGTATATTCAACTGCTCTTCCTGTGCATCAACCATTTAAATTAGTGGTGGAGAAATCTGGAGTGAAAACAAGGTCTTCAGAGCAGACAATGCTACCTGCTGAAGCAGATATCTTGCTGGTTACAGATAGCTCTTCAGAGGAGGATTCAGAGGCAGATGACCAATCCTATTATCCCCCTGAGGTGTATGCTCAAACTTGGCAGGGTTATATTACTCATATAATGCATATGTTGTATTGCAATGCTTAGTTTTTACATCATATACACAATATTGAATGCCATCTCCTTAGTTGACACATCATATATGCGATTGCCCTCTGCTCACTTCCTTAGTATATAAATCATATATTTGAATTATGTCATGCCATGATGTTTACATAGACAGCATGTATCTGAATTATGGCATGCCAACCCATTTTCTAAAGACATAATATAGTTATATCATCTCATCCTGTTTACATAGTCATCATATTTTAAATTATGTCATTCTATCCGTGAATTATATCATGCCATCATGTTTCCATCGACGACATGTTTGTGATTTATGGCATGCCAACCACTTTAATAGACACATCGTATAGTTATATCATGTCATCCTGTTTACATAGTCATCATATTTTGAAGTATGTCATTCTATCCTGTTTAGTTAGCCATCATACATGTGAAATTGTGTCATGCTATCCTATTTAATTAGCCATCATATATGTGAAATTATGTCCTGCTATTCTGTTTGCTTAGACAACATAAATGTGAATTATTTCATGCCCTGTTTTCTTCCCTACTATCCATTGCACCTGTCTATCTTACAATGTCTGTACATTCAATTACTTTTCTTGTTTATCAGCCATTTCAATTGGAGGGAGTGATGGCAGTATCTGTGGGAGTAAAAACACGGTCTTCAGAAAAGATCGTGCTACCTGTCGATGCAGATAGAACCACTGTTGTACTTGCCCAAGAACCAGCCCCACCACACATAACCCACACTCATGCAGATTGTACCCCTACCCAGTTGGACAGAGAACCAGCTACACCCCTTCTAACCCCAACCCCAGCAGATAGACACCCAGTTCCCGTTGACACAGCACCGTCTCCACCACAGAGCACCCAAACACGAGCAGTTAGTAAGGCAACTGCAGTGCCCAAATCACGAGGACCACCACTCTGAACCCGAAGTCAACGCTTAAAGCAGAAGAAGAATTGTTCTCAGGTCAGGTTCCGTAGCTATGGTTCATACTACTTTGCTCTTGCATCACTGTATTTACTGATACCAACTAATTTCAAATTTGAAGGATGCAATTGAAACTCCAATGGCGCAACAGGTATGTTTTAAACCTGTTTCTTCAACGTGTTTGGCTGTTTGCTGTTGTAACTTGCTCTATGTTGATTTCAGTTTCAATTGAATAAACAGTTATGTTCTCATGCCATGCACATTACAAGTGTTGTTATTGCTGTGTAGTTTCCCACACTTATATTCTGTCTATGCTGCTTTGTCTTAAATAGATATGATTCGAACTGTATCTATCTTGATTTGGCAACATAAACTAGAATGATATAGACCATACAGTGACCATACTACATAGATATATGTTTGTTTCATGCTGTTATCCTGTCCACCTTACTACTGAACTGGTTTACCAAAATGAGTTTCATATACTACATTGTAAACCTGAGATGTGTTTGTTTGTTTCTCTTTTAGAACGCGGATAAAATATTGGAGAAGAGTACCCTGTTATGCAATGGTAAAGGAAGTAATGCAGATAAGGTTCAACATAGTGAGACATCCCTTTTGGTCTCCAAGAAAGCTGATAAAAACTATATTGAAGACACTGAGACAACCCCAAAGTCCTGTCTTGATGTAGTGTTTGAGTTACTGGCTACCACTGCTGGCACCAGCTCTTCGAACTCGTTGCCTGAATCAGTTCGGCTTCTTGAGTCTCAACTTCAAGTTGAAAGACATCGATCAGATGTTATGCGATAGGAAGCCGAAGGATTGAGGAAGTCCCTCCAGAATTCAGATGCATACTTTCTGGTGCAACAGCAAGCGCTGGAGGACTTAAGCGCCAAACAAGAGAAAGTTAATAAGCTTGCTAAGCATCTTGCCAGCATTATGGGTACCCACGATATTGTTTCTTGAGCTCTTCTGAAGTGGTTTCAGTTCTGGACTTGTTTTTTTGCGGCGTTTATATGCTGTTGTGTTCCCTATATTTGCACTGGTGGCGAACTTTGATGCCCAGTGGATGTAATATGTGTAATAGTCGTGATAGCCTAGTGTAAGTTGCTTGCTTATTTATTTCCTTGTTGTCTTGTTTATTTGTTTGCTTGTAGTCAGTGCAGTTCTTTTTCTGCGGTTTGCTAGTGGCTGCAATAACCTATTTTTTAAAACTAGGCCACAATAACCATGGGCTAATATTTACTGTAGTGACACTGGGCCTCCTACGGGCCGTAGAAACAGTAGGCCTTCTACGGGCCGTATAAACAGTGGGCCTTCTACGGGCCGTTGAAACAGTGGGCCTTCTACGGGCCGTAGAAACAATGGGCCTTCTACGGGCCGTATCATCATTGGGCCTTATACGGGCCGTATGATCGATTGGCCAAACATGGGCCAAACAGACCGCATTCTGGCCGTAAACGGGCTAGAGTTGGAATCGTCCGTTCATGGGCCGACCATAACGGGCCATCGTTAATAGGCCGTATTTGATGACGCTATGAAAATGGCCCAACGTATTAACGGACCACAAACGGGCCGACTGTAACGATGGGCTGAATTTGGCCCACAAGCAGAAAATGACAGTAACGGGACGTAAGTAAACGAATGCTGGAAAATAGCCCAAGAATAAATGGGCTCTAAGAAGGCCGAAAGATAACATGGGCTGGAAACGGCCCAATGGAATAACGGGCAGTTAATGGGTATAAAGTGATACACTGTTCATTACGGGCCAGTTTCACCACGGGCCATTAATGGGTGTAAAGTAATACATTGTTCATTACGGGCCAGTTTCAGCACGGGCCGTTAATAGGCCAAGAGTTACATAGGGCCTCATATGGGCCGAAAGACGTCATGGGCCATACATGGGCCAGAAGTGAAAACGGGCTGGAATCATATTGGATGGCCCAGATGATGCTACTAGGCCTAATTCGAATAGGGCGTAACGGGCCTTGGGTTAGCGGGCTGTAAATGGGCTATATGCGAACAGGCCGTTAACAGGCTTTCCATGGGCCGGCCCGCCAGCTTTTGACCAAGTCAAACGGGCCAGCCTTTTCACAGGAATGGGCCACTGTTGGGCCGTGCCACGTGTCGACGTATCATAGGCGCCTTCTGTCCAATGAGTGGATGACATCTGTCCCAGCGATGAGCCGACACGTGTTTCCTCCAACCAATGATGATTTTACACTTGGAAAATCCCCATTGGTCGGGGCTGTTAACGGGTTATCGGATCCAAAACCCGACCCGATAGCTTAACGGCGTTCCGTTACGGTGGATGCCACGTGTCGGTCACCCTTGACGAAAGCACTTCTGTGACGCGCGATTTATCGTCATGGAAGTGGACACTTCCGTGATGATAATTTTGGTAATGTCATGGAACTCTTCTACGACAGCACAGGTATGACTATCTTGATTTTGTCATAAATTTGTCATGGATGTTCATGCATGACAAAAAACGCGACCTACTGTGACAAACACGTATCATCACGGAAGTGTATTTTTTTTTGTAGTGTTGAAGGCCCTGGTCGCATGTTTGATCATCGTCCTTTATTTTTTTAATTTGTATATGTGTCCAAATTTGTTTCATGATAGGTGGGCCCCTCGGTGTGTAGTTTGTAGCACTTTAATTTGTGGGTCGAAATTTGTTCCATTCCAGGTGGACTATCGGTGTGTAGTTTTGTAGCTTATTTGTAATAATTAAAAAGAACAACAGAGGTTTTTGCAATAATACCATGGTGCGACGTTGAAGGTGAGAAAGGACATGCGAGAGAGCGACGACCGAGCCAGAGGGAAATCAATTGGGGGAGGTGCGGGGGTTACAATGGTGTTCGGAGTAGTTGTGGGCCGAATGCTATAAAAATATAATCTAAACCCACCGGAATAAATGCCTACACAAATTAATCCAAGGTTGGAGTCCCCCTCGCAATGTAAATAGCTCCAGCTTTGCGAGGGGTGGAGAGGTAGCTTCAATGTGTGGAAGATAAGGCGTGAGAAAGCGAGGTCAATCGAGAGACATATAGATAGCCAGACAAAGTGAGTGTGGTCCGACATTCATTGAGAAGATATATATGCTCTGGAGAGATATTGTCGGATTGAGCTTTTCGGAAGGGTGAGGGCTGTAAGATAGAGCTTGAGAGATGATCTAGTCACAGACATGTATATATATTTTGTGCGTTGGAGGAAGCAAGGTCAATCAATTTCATATATAAAGGGAGAGAGATTGAGCGAGTGTGGGTCGTCGTGCGATCGAAAGAGTGAGACGGGTTGGAGAGAGTGACCTAGATAGACAATGTGCGTGAGAGAGTATACAATATGGATCTGTGAATTGGGCTCAAACATGGAGATATATCGTTTGTGTCCGAGAAAGAGCGAGGTCAATCGAGACATACAAAGAGAGAGAGAGAGAGAGAGAGAGAGAGAGCGAGAGAGGGAGGGAGGGAGAGAGAGAGAGAAAGATTGAGCGGGCGTAGCCTGCCATGAGGTCGAAAGAGTGGGGGCGGCTTGGATGGACTGAGCTAGATAGACAATCTGTGTGAGAGAGTATAGAGTGTGTCGATCGAGGCCCGAACAGGGAGATATATCATTTGTGTGTGAAAGAAAATGAATTTAATCGAGACTCAGATAAAGAGAGCGAGATTGAGCGAGTGTGGCCCGTCGTGCAGAAGAAAGAGTGAGACAGTCTCAAGGTAGTGACCTAGATAGACAACGTGCGTGCGTGTGCACGAGAGGTTGGGGGATAGATAGGCAATGCATGTATCTAGCGAGAGAGGGTGGGAGGGAGAGGGAGAGAGAGGGAGAGCTCGGCATGGGGTGCAATGCCGGGTGTGTGAGGTAAATACATCTGGTAACAGAGTGGAAAAAGGGGGTTGTGTAGTTGAGAGAGTTAGAGATCGAACATGGAGAGAAAGAATGAACGTGTGTCGGAAACCGATAGCTTCCTAAGATGGTTAGGAGAGGAAGATTGGCCAATACAGGAAGTATGTAGCGTGTGTGCCGAGGGGGGGGGCTAACAACAACATTTGAATGTAGATAGTACGAGACTTAATATCGATGTTTCAATTCCGTGTACATTGTAAGATTTGAACTGACAACCATGCATATGGGTAATTATTTCGAATTCGTGCCATATTAGGTTTGGAAAAGTTGACATTGACTCGATTGTTGTGCTATTTTGTAGGTCATATGTTTGAATCCATCCAAAGTTTTCTCACAACCATGGTGTTCATAATATACATATGAATTTGTATTAAAAAAGTAGTGTGGATACCGTGAAATGCGAAATCCACGTTAGAATTGGAGATTGCTATGCGACACACACTCTAATTCAAATAACTAATTATGTGACACACATTCTAATCCACGTTAGTGTGGATACCGTTTCGATTTTTTTCAAATAACTCCTCATTAATTAATTTATAGTATCTCGTTTCGAATGACTAATTATTTGCAAGGAAAACACAGGCATGGTAATACATACAGATTCGTTTGCAAATGAAAGAAGATTCGTTTGCATTCTCAAATGTAGGTGCATCAGGCAGACCAGGGTCGTGTCGTGGTGGTCGCGTGTGTCGTACGGATGCTTAGCACCCAGCCACCCACCCCCCTCCCTCCCTCCCCCCAAAAAAAGAACGACAACAAAATAAGTTCGCGCTTCCACGTTTCAGATTAAAATATCTGGCGGCCCCAATTCCAGCCCTGCAAAATCTCCCTTCTCCACCGTCCCCTTCCGCACCCAGATTGCTCAAATCCCTAATTCGCCGCCAACCCTAGCAAATTTTGAATCACCCCTCGTCTCGTCTCTTTCCCCACCTCTGTGCCGGACGACGACGACGACGAAGACGACGGTCGCACTTCACCACCGCACCGGAGCTACCTCATCTACGCCCTCGTCCAGCGCACTGGGTGGTCCACCGACAACGTCGGCTGCCGCAACCGACGTGCCTCACAGACACCGACTTCCACCGCATCAGGTGCGCTTCACCGACGCCGTCTCCCACCTCACCGGGGCTACTTCACCGAGCACATCGTTGCACCTCCGCCCCCCGAGGCCGTTGGGGCTTCACCAACGGTCTCGTCCATCGCATCATAGCGCTCCGCTACCACTCAAGATCTGCATGCGTGCGCGGTCAGCCAACGCCAGCGCATCACCCTCAACGGCTCTGAAGTGACCCGCACTCTAGCTAGGCGAGCATGCCTAAACGCCGGCCCGAATTAGGTATCCACGCATCACTCCCTTGTGCACTGTTCCGACGATGTTTGGATATCGTTTCACTCCTCTCTTAGCTTACACGCCTATGCAACTCTGACTTTAACTCTTGTTTCTTCTGGAGATATCATCTGAAACAAGCAAAGCCATTTTTTAGCGAAGCATGACGGCGTTACGGGATCTGGTACACATCCTGCACACCCGTATAACCTTGTAAGTATCTGTCCTCCGGGACAACAGCAAGGTCGATTCCTCTTATTTGATCAACCATTTGCCGTGTCAAAAATGCAGAGGGGGATTCAAGGAGCACAAGGACTGCACATCCAAGCAAGTTGTAACATGGAGTTGTACATGGAACATCCCAAGCACAAGCAGAGCTGCAGTGAGCCTGTACAACGAGCTAGCGTAAGTCCCTACATTTCATTTAATTCGTACTGGCATGCATGTATGATTTGTGTGCAGTGGCGGATCCACGAATTCAAGTTACCAGGGGCGAACATTTAACTTAAAAAATACGAAGGCACTTGCATCCAGAAATCAACATAACTTGAGAAATGTGAATCTACATGCACTTTGAAAACCAGCTAATGATCCAAAGTAGTTGAGATTATAAAACACTAAATGATGCAAGCACCAAAAAACACAAAATGCAACATGGTGTACAAGGACTACTAACATGGTCTGTACCTGCTTGAATTATTCGCTCTCTGGCTGAAAATATCGAAGTGTAATTGCATCTATAATCAGTGCGCAAACTGCATATCAATATATCTATCCTGCACAACTATGCCAATAGTTTCAAACAACAGATTAGAAAAGTTTTTATGCTACGTTGTCATGATACGGGGACTTTCTGGTAGATGGCCTCGACATTTCCTGAAGCCATGAAAATGTACTATAATGTGCTTGTCATCAATGCCTGCAAATCTCTATGTCTCTCTCAACATAGCAGACCATCATTAGACACTAAATCCTTCAATGGGAGCTTGCAAAATACTTGCATTAGATCCCTCATTAGACACTATATGTTCATCACCAGGAGCATGTAAAATGTTTGCATCAAATCCTTCATTAGCAGCCTATTCATTAGACACTTCAGGCTCAAGAAAAACATGAGCTTGTATGTTTGCACCGGAAACTTGATTAGATACATCAGATTCAGTCAGTTCAGTATTGATTGGGGGAGTTATAAAATAAGCAGAAATTGGTTTCATTTTCTCATAGATTCCCTACATACAAGCAGTTTTACAACACCGTCAGGTTTAACTATTGGCCAGAAATTGAACAGTTGAATTAGATATAATCAGGGATGTGATGTACTTGCTCGTTGCGCATGCTGCTCTTGCAAGCTACGACTGTCCGTTTGCGCAAGCTCGATGCCATGCCCATGCTGCCGCTGCTGCCTCCCACGCAAGCTACACCCAGGGTTGGATCTTCATCTTCTTGTCCTTCCATTTGCTTGAAGCCCGGCGACCACCCTCCAACGAGGGCGTGAGGAAGTGCTGTGTTGGTCTGTCCAGCGGTGGCTAGGTTAGGAGCGAACCAGACTGGAGGCTGGAGGGAATGAATTTGGATTTTTCCTGCTGTCGATCGATATGGCAAGCGCTCGTTTGGGCCGCGAGCCTGCTATAGGGCCTGCCTTGCACTTACGTTATTGGCCCATCCAAATAGAAGGTTTTTCTTCATTTTTTACATTGCCTGCTCGTGTGTTGGGACGAACAAAACTAGCCTGGGCCAACCTAGACGACTCAAACTAGGTGCACACATTCCAGCCACCCAGGGTGGCCGCCCATACCAGCCCCTACGGTGGCATCGCCCCTTTTTGCGTGTATGATTGGGGTAGTGAAAAATATTCCAATGGCGCTTTTGATTTACCCAAAGAATGGTTGAATTGCTTGTTTCTATGAACTGAGTTCGCCAATAATGTGATTCTAGTCTTTTCATCCTATTGTAGATTGCTTAGATCTCGATATGCCAAATGAAATCGCATGAAATATACAGCAAAAGCCAGTGTGATGTGTGTGGCTACAACTAGTCTGACTACACGTCCTCATATAACATATCAAGGACGCACCATCTTACCAGATTAACCATTCGACTTACCAATGCAGTGTGGGAAGAAAGAAGTATTGGGACTGTGTATCTAAGCAATTGATGCCATGGACTCCTTCGTAGAACCTTGTAAGCGAAAAATAAGTTGCAGTGTGCCTGTACAAAGAGCTAGCGTAAATTCAGTTACCTGCTTCTCGGAATTTTAGTTAGCCACTTATTGTTCAATTATGTTTCCTGGCTTAATTTAGTTTGCTACTGATTACATAATGCCATAGCGTGTTAATCCTATTATAGACTGCGCCTATCTATGTGTTTGATACTTACTGTTAAGAAGCACCTGTTTGCCTGAACTTAAATAGGTACTTAAGCACGTAGATAGCTGGTCATATGTACTTCTAGGGTGCAGCAGAATTCACGTGTAATTTACGTTCTGATACCCTGTTTGTTTAAATGGTTTGCTGTTATCACTTATAGCACTAGTAATGTTTGCATGTTCATAGATAGACAACTTTCAGGTTTATATGAGGAACACCGTCTTCTTAACTTATATATGTGTTGGAATCATTTTGCTTACATCAAAGAAATTTACAGATGCCTGTGTTGCTGGTAAACGGTACCGACTTGTTACTTTAATATGTTGCCAAGAACTTGTTAGTTTTACTAGTTCATGTGCAATTAAATACGTTGCCAAAACTGGTTAGTTTTACTAGTTTGATGTTAGTTTCTTATGGCTCTTGCAAAACTATAATTATTGATTCCTAACATTCAAGTTTGCAGGATCCAACTAAAACTCCGTTGGCACAACAGGTATGTTTTCAGAAACTTCCTTGTTTACCTGGTTTGCTGCTGTAACTTGTTGCTGTAATCATCTTACCAACTTCAAGTTTTCAGGATCCAATTGGAAGTCCAATTGCACATCAGGTACATTTTCAAAAATATATTTGTGTAACAGGTTTGTTGCTGTAACTTGTTGCTCTAATCAAGTTACTGACTACTCAAATTTTCAGGATCCAAGAAAACTCCAATGCCACAAAAGGTTCCTTTTGCAAAACTTGTTTGTTTAACTACTTTGCTGCTGCAACCAGTTGCTCTAATCACGTTACTGGCTACTCAACTTTTCAGGATCCAAGAGAAACTCCAATGCCACAATAGGTACCTTTTGCAAAACTTGTTTGTTTAACTGCTTTGCTGCCGCAACAACCGGTTACAATGATGTTAATAACTACTTTTCAGCATCTAATTGAAACTCTTTATTTCCTTGTTTGTTTAACTTGTTTGCTGTTATAACTCCCAGTAGAGATGTTTTGCTAACTTCAACTTTTCGGAATACAATCGGAACTTCAATGGAAAAACAGGTTAGCCCAAGATCAAAGAACGAGGTCCCCATGGACGTTGTATCATCCCACAGCAGTGGCACCGGCCCAATCGTGCATCATGAATTGCCAACTGCTGATGCTCTAGAGGCTAAACTAGTGGTAGAAGGAGATTCTGCTTCTACACTTAGAGATGAAGTTGACATGTTGAGGAAGCAAACAGCACAATCACAAGCAGTACTCAAGACAACCATTAAATATTTGCTGGATTTCAAAACAAAGCAAGCTGAGACTGTCCGCATTGTTAAGGTCCTGAAGGAAAAAAGGAAATTAAATTCCCACTCGGTAAATTATAGGTGAAATGTTCTTTCCATCGTTGAATAACCTTTGTGTTGTTTGTTCATGTAGTTGATCAAACCATTTGTTTTAGAGATCATGTAATAATTGTTTTTTGTTTTTTGGTTTGTAATTTTATTTGAGCACAAGTCTGTATTAATTGATAAGACTCGAAGACATTTCATTTTGATTGCTGTGCTAGACTAACAAATATGCCAATCGGGCTGAATGTGCATTTAGCAACAATAGTAGTATAGATGGACCATAAGTGGCACGCGTTGGAAAGGGCCAAGATGCTGTACTAGCTTCGCTAAAAAAGGATGCTCTTCTAGCAAAAAAAAAGTACAGCGGCCTGGCTTATGTATGTTAGTTGATATTATTGATCCATATACTCTATAAGTGTTTATATGTCTGTTACTTTTGTACATTATTGGTTGATTGACTCGGTATTTGAATCTTGATACATCGCTTGTGTACATATCTAAATGGGAGTACACATTATGCTGCGTGTGACATTTGAGTTGCACATAAAGTGTACCAAATATTAGAATTCACCTTAAACTGGATTCTAGCTTCTGAATTCGAGTATCTGCATTTGTAAATCATATTCATATATGACAATGGAATACATCTTTGTCGTGCTTTTGCAGATATATAAAAACACATAGAATGATTTATAAAGATTCGTATAGGAATATAAAATGGATTCAAATTTAGTTGCGAGGGTAAATGTGGATGCTTATTGTCCCAAAATTCGAAAGAAGCGGCAAAATGTCCACTCCCACGTCTGCTGCCCGAAGCCAAGTGTTTGGGAGATGGAAATTACTGTCTACCACTTACACAGACAATCCATCAGCCCGATTTCCACTACTCTCAATAGGGGTAGGTTAGTAACTTCAATTAGACGTGACACGACCGCCTCTGAGCCCATTCCGACACGGTGGGTGCCAAACATGGGTGGCAAAACACATTTGATTCAAGCTCGTCTGAAAGACCTCTGTTTCTCCCTCCATTTCCCCATTCATACACGATGGGCGGCAAAACAAACTTGATTCGGCCGAAATCGATGTAGGCAAATATTTTCAATAGGGGCAGGTTTGTAACTTCACTCAGACATGACACAACCACCCTACCTGTCAGCCCCGTTCATACACCGTGGGCGCCAACCATAGGCGCCAAAACACCCTCTCCTCGCCCGAAATCGCTCTGGGCAAATATTTGCGAGATGCGAGATTACCGTCCTATCCCTAACCGACGAGACGTCCAAATTTTCAACGGGGGCTAAGTTCGTAACTTTCCCATATTTCAGACAGGCGCGTCCCAAAAACATGGTTCCCCGTACCTCTCCCTGCATTTTCCCATTCATACACCGTCCGCGCTAGAACACCATTGTCGGTGTCAAAACCGACGGATCTCAGGTAGGGGGTCCCGAACTGTGCGTCTAAGGCGGATGGTAACAGGAGGCGGGGGACACAATGTTTACCCAGGTTCGGGCCCTCTCGATGGAGGTAATACCCTACTTCCTACTTGATTGATCTTGATGATATGAGTATTACAAGAGTTGATCTACCACGAGATCGTAGAGGCTAAACCCTAGAAGCTAGCCTATGATTGTGATTTTTGTTGTCCTACGGACTAAACCCTTCGGTTTATATAGACACCGGAGGGGGCTAGGGTTACACAGAGTCGGTTACAAGGGAGGAGATCTACAGATCCGAATTGCCAAGCTTGCCTTCCACGCCAAGGAGAGTCCCATCCAGACACGGGACGAAGTCTTCAATCTTGTATCTTCATAGTCCAACAGTCCGGCCAAAGGATATAGTCCGGCTGTCTGAGGACCCCCTAATCTAGGACTCCCTCAGTAGCCCCTGAACCAGGCTTCAATGATGATGAGTCCGGCGCGCAGATTGTCTTCGGCATTGCAGGGCGGGTTCTTCTTCAAATTCTGAGTACCTGTTGAGTAGTGTCCAGCTTCCCATAAATGTTGCACTCCTTGGCTTCCACGCCTAATAATGGCTATCTTCCACGTGTAGAGTGAATGCGAGAAGCCAGGGCATTTTTAAATTTGCCACCCTAGCCATGTGAGTAAATCGTCTATTTAAAGAGCCGGGGATCCTCAGATCTAGATCACACCATCCTCCATAGCGAGTATCCATCGGAGCGCGCCCGAAAAAATCCATCCTATCATGGCCGGTCATCGCAGCTCCTCCTTTCGCTCCCGTAGCCCTAAGCCAGGCAACTGGAAGAAGTGTTCCGTCTCCCACAGACAGTTAGTAGAGTTACAGACCCAGGGGTTTCTCCCTCCTGCATATATGGTCCCCGTCCGAGCTGGACTAGCCACTTACAATGGCGGGGAGCAAGCGGAGAGCTTTCCCAACCCATCTATGGGGGAGCAGGTATGCCTTGTCCCGTACTTATTAAGGGGACTTGGATTTCCAATCCACCCGTTCCTCCGCGGGCTCCTGGAGTTCTATGGCCTCCAGCTGCACAATTTTACTCATGCCTCCATATTACACATCACAGGCTATGTCGCCCTTTGCGAGCTATTTTTGGGCTGCGAAGCTCATTTCGAGCTATGGAAGAGGCTATTCTGCCTCGTGCCCCGTACGAAGGAGGGGTCAATATATCAAGTAGGCGGAGCCGAAATATGGCGCATCGCCGGGACCGGATATCTGTCCGGTACCCCGAAGAAGACATCCGAAGACTGGCCTTCGGAGTGGTTTTATATGGAGGACGTCCCCCTTCCAGACCCTATTCGGAGGGGCCTTCCTGAGTTTGATAACGCCCCTCTGAAGAAACACCGCAGCTGGCGCCCTCGGAGCCCCCAGGAGGAAGATAACAGGGAGGTCCAGTACCTGATGGGCCGGATACAAATGCTGGCCAAATCAGGATTGAAAATAACCGAGGTTATGTCAATATGTATAATGCGGGGGGTGCCGCCACTTCAATATCGGGGACAACCCATGTGGCATTTCAATGGAGAAGATGATGCCACCCGCTGCGGTCGTAAAGGTCCGGACTCAGTCGTGCTCTAGCGAAAATACTGTCCAATTTATATAAAGGAGAGGAAGAGGAGTTCATCCGCATTTAGCCACGGGATGGATTCTCCATGTACAACCCCCCGAACTGGGTGAGCTGCTACTTTTTACTCCAGACCTTCCCGCATTCTTCATCGTAAATATTTACCTTGCTATTTCATAGTAGGAACTGCGAAAAGCTGTGAGGGAGGTCCACAGCCCATCTCCACAGCCAGAGGACCCTGACCGGGCCCTCGACCCCGGACTCGAAGAAGATCCGGACACATTTGTGGAGCTCATCGACAGGACGTTCTATCAATTAAGCTGCGATGGTGCCATGGTGGCCATCATAGCCGATTATCCTGGACTACTCCCTGCATTGCATGTAAGTAAAATCGGAGTCCCAACTTCCGAGAAGGATCCCTTTTTCTACTCTTCACCTACCGCACACATATGGTGTATTACAGGGAAGGCCCTCGGGACGCAATGCCGAACCCACAGTGACTCACCAACAAGGGGCACCGAAGCCGGGTAGGCTTAAAAGGAAGGCGGTCAAGACTGAGACGCCGTCACAGAGGTATGAAAAAGAACCCCGCTCCATGGTTGTCGTCTTTTAAAATATAATAACGCCCATGTTTACGAGTAGGAAAAACGCTCGCCGGACTATATCCGGAGAGGTTGCCGGCCATGCCTCCACCAGTCGGGCTCCAGAGCCGGACTTAGAGGCGGACGCTAACATGGGGCCAACACCGGATGTTCCTCCTACAGAGGATGCAGATAGGATGTCCGCTACAAATTCCGACGTGGAGAGCGCCATGAATCAAATGCACCGTCGGGCCGTACTCCGCGATGCTTGTTTCTCCCAAGAGGCGTTCGATGCCTTCAACTCAGGAGACGCGTACATCTGAGCTGCTCAAAATGGTCTTGCCAAAGCCACGGACCATTATGTAAAGGATATACGGGTAAGAAAATCTAATGATTATGTATATCAGTAGCCCTTGAGACTTGAAACAGTTGGCACAACTGATTTAAGGATCATTGTTTGCATAGGTTCTTACGGAGAAGAATACCCAGTTGTCTCAAGAGCTGGAGGAGTGCAAAGCCCAGCTACGGGCTGCAGTTGCCGCAATGAAGGAGTCCGAGAAGGCCCCCTCTGGTCACACTTGTCTCTATCAAAAAGAATGACATGTGCCGGTTAGTGTGCGGCATGCCTGCAAATCTAACAATAGATTCTGCAGATGATCCTGAAATGAATCCGGAAGTCGTGCGAGGGGATGAGCAACACGCTCAACGACAGTTAAAGGCTGGCGAGCGCGTGCTTAAGAAGGTTAGGCGGGAGAAAAACGATCTCCAAGATGCCAACATCCAGCTGAGTGTTCAACTGAAAGATGTTCGGGCCCAGCTTCCTGACTCCGTAAAGGAGAATAAGAGGCTTCGACGTGACATTTTTAGTAAGTGCTTTAAACGAACTTTTATAGAGTTCGGCGAAGAAACCAGCTAACAGAGTTATATCTGTAGGTATGCTGACGTGTCGTCCCGCAGAAGATATGCCCGGGTCTGCAGGTGATCTTCTGCCCGAACTCTCACAAATGCACGAACAAGTTCGGCAGGTGATGCAGGGCATTGCCCAGGTCTTGTGGCCATCCGCCTCCCTGCCAGGAGGCATGGGGGAGCTCGTAGAGATGCTCAAGGGAGCGCGGCGGCGCTTCCGATTATGGAAGATATCTGCCTTCCGACAAGGTGCGAGGGAAGCCTGGGCCATGGTAAAGACTCGATATACCAAGGCTGACCCGAACCGTATGGCCGAAGTCGGACCTGTGGGGTCTGATGGGAAAGAGATCCCTGTCAGTTTGGTGTATGACCAAGTTAAATTAGCCGCAAAGTATTCCCAACAGGATTGTAGGCTAGATAGCCTGTTGGATGGTATAGAAGAAGAATTTAGTCAGTCTAAGTGACTGTGTACTTCAATTGACATATATTGTCCCTAGCCGGATTGTAAATCATTTGTCATGGCGGACCTTTTCGCTTCGACCTCCGGACCCGACATCCCGGAGTGTATCCGAATACCCGCTCAGTTATGTAAAAACTGGGGTACGCGTGGAAACCAAGCGTAGGGGTCATAAGTGCTTGAACAGACAAGTACCCAACTAGCTATGTTATATTACATGGATAGTAAGAAACATCTTCCAGGGAGAATAGTTCCGTTAAGGGTTCCTTTCCCTGGGTACGCATGCATTAATGTGCATGTCCGGACTGCGGAAAGAGACGCAGGATATAAACATCTGGGGGCATGTATTACAATAAGTAAAAGTCATCTTTTGTTCACCGACCAAATATTCCCTTAAGAACGCTAGCTTTCGGCTTCACCCAGTCTGAGGTACACATCCGGCTGATCCGGCAGTAACAATCGTAGAGGTGCTCCCCTTATGCCCTAGCCGAATGAACGGGAACGTAGGGCATAAACACAAGAGCCAGGCAACCCAGCTTGGCCAAAACTTAAGTCATATTGATGCATATAATGGCGAAAAAAGGTACATGTGGGAAAGTAACACATGTGTGGGGCATAGAGCCCGAAAAGTAGTTATATTAAGCTTCTGTATAAGAAGCCCCCAGGTATAATGAGCACGCCTAGCGTGTCAAGATTGTTCAGTCAAAACACAATTTAACCTTTTAAGGCCGTAAAGAAAAAAGGGAAGAAAGAAAAGACAAGTAACAGATATATATAAAATGGACGGAGGTAAGGGGACGAACACAGAGTCCGGCGTTAGGCGTAAAATCATCGGAGTCTGGCCGCATTCCATGGGTTTGGCTCGAGTCGATTGTCCGATGCATCCCGCAGACGGTACGGTCCACCGGTCAGAACTTGGTCGATAATGAAGGGACCTTCCCATTTGGGCTCGAGTTTGTTCTTTTTCTTCTCTGGTAGGCGTAGAACTAGTTCGCCAACATTATAAGTGTTGGCCCGTACTTCTCTGCTTTAATACCGTCGAGCCTGTTGCTGATAGAATGCGGAGTGGGCTTTTGCCACGTCGCGCTCCTCCTCCAGGGCGTCCAAACTGTCCTGCCGATCAAGCTCGGCTTCTTTCTCTTCGTACATCCGCACTCGAGGTGAGTCATGAATGATGTCGCAGGGCAGTACCGCCTCTGTGCCGTACACCATGAAAACGGTGTGTATCCGGTAGGGCGATTCGGCGTGGTCCGCAGCCCCCATAGTACGGAGTCGAGCTCCTCTATCCAGAGCGTATCTGATTCCTTTAAGGATCGTTCTAATCTGGGTTTAATGCCGCTCATGATAAGACCATTTGCCCGTTCGACTAGACTGTTAGTTTGAGGGTGATAGACGAAGGCATAATCGAGCTTAATGCCCATGTTGCTGCACCAAGTTTTTACCTCGTCGGCTGTAAAGTTCGAGCCGTTATCGGTGATGATGCTGTGGGGGACGCCGCAACGGTGTACAACCCCGGATATGCAGTCTATCACTGGTCCGGATTCGGCCGTTTTAACTGGTTTGGCTTCTATCCATTTGGTGAATTTATCCACCATGACCAATAGGTATTTTTCTTATGGCTTCCCCCTTTAAGGGGACCGACCATATCAAGCCCCCAGACCGCAAAGGGCCAAGTAATGGGGATTGTTTGAAGGGCGGTAGGTGGCATATGGCTTTGGTTTGCAAAAAGCTGGCAACCGACGCAATGTTGAACAAGGTCTTGTGCGTCTGCTCGGGCCGTCGGCCAGTAAAAACCTGTTCGGAAGGCCTTTCTTACAAGGGCCCTTGCTGCGGCGTGATGGCCGCCAAGTCCAGCATGAATTTCTGCCAATAGTTGCCGTCCCTCCTCCTCGGAGATGCACCTTTGAAGTACTCCGGTAGCGCTTTCTTATAAAGCTCTCCCTCGTGGACCTTGTAGGCTTTAGACCGCCGCACAATGCAACGTGCCTCGTTTGGGTCCTCGGGGAGTTCTTGCCTAGTTAGGTAAGCCAAGAAGGGTTCTGTCCACGGGGCGATGACAGCCATAATCACGTGGGCCAAAGGTGTTATTTTGGTGGCAAAGCCTCCGATTACGTCAGAGTGTTCGGGATCTGGCGTTGTGGCCGGGTCCGGACTATTGTTGCCGGTCTCTCCTTCCCATACCACGGATGGCTTGAACAGCCTTTCCAAGAAGATATTAGGTGGGACAGGGTCGCGCTTAGCGCCGATGCGGGCGAGGATATCTGCCGCTTGATTGTTTTCCCAGACCACATGGTGGAATTCAAGCCCCTCGAACCGAGCTGACTAAAGGAAATATGCCCTAGAGGCAATAATAAAGTATTATATATTTCCTTGTATCATGATAAATGTTTATTATTCATGCTAGAATTGTATTAGCCGGAAACATAATACATGTGTGAATACATAGACAAACAAAGTGTCACTAGTATGCCTCTACTTGACTAGCTCGTTAATCAAAGATGGTTATGTTTCCTAGCCATAGACATGAGTTGTTATTTGATTAACGGGATCACCTCATTAGGAGAATGACGTGATTGACATGACCCATTACGTTAGCTTAGCACCCGATCGTTTAGTATGTTGCTATTGCTTTCTTCATGACTTATACATGTTCCTATGACTATGAGATTATGCAACTCCCGTTTACCGGAGGAACACTTTGTGTGCTACCAAACGTCACAACGTAACTGGGTGATTATAAAGGTGCTCTACAGGTGTCTCCAAAGGTACTTGTTGGGTTGGCGTATTTCGAGATTAGGATTTGTCACTCCGATTGTCGGAGAGGTATCTCTGGGCCCACTCGGTAATGCACATCACTATAAGCCTTGCAAGCATTGTGACTAATGAGTTAGTTGCGGGATGATGTATTACGGAACGAGTAAAGAGACTTGCCGGTAACGAGATTGAACTAGGTATCGAGATACCGACGATCGAATCTCGGGCAAGTAACATACCGATGACAAAGGGAACAACGTATGTTGTTATGCGGTCTGACCGATAAAGATCTTCGTAGAATATGTGGGAGCCAATATGGGCATCCAGGTCCCGCTATTGGTTATTGACCGGAGAGGTGTCTCGGTCATGTCTACATAGTTCTCGAACCCAAAGGGTCCGCACGCTTAAAGTTACGATGACAGTTATATTATGAGTTTATATGTTTTGATGTACCGAAGGTTGTTCGGAGTCCCGGATGTGATCACGGACATGACGAGGAGTCTCGAAATGGTCGAGACGTAAAGATTGATATATTGGACGACTATATTCGGACACCGGAAGTGTTCCGGAGAAGTTTCGGATTAAACCGGAGTGCCGGAGGGTTACCGGAACCCCCCGGGGAAGTATTGGGCCTTAGTGGGCCTTGAGGGGAGAGAGAGGGCAGCAGCCATGAGGTGGTGCGCCCCCTCCCAGGAGGAGTCCTAGTTGGACTAGGAGAGGGGGGCGCAGCCCCCTTTCCCTCTCCCTCTCCCTCTCTTTCCTTCCCCCCTTCTTTTCCTAGTAGGACTAGGAAAGGGGAGTCCTACTCCTACTAGGAGGAGGACTCCCCCCTCTCCTTGGCGCGCCCATAGGCAGCCGGCCTCCCCTTGCTCCTTTATATACGGGGGCAGGGGGCACCCTAGACACACTTGATATACGATATTTTAGCCGTGTGCGGTGCCCCCCTCCACCAGATTACACCTCGATAATACCGTCGCGAAGCTTAGGCGAAGCCCTGCGTCGGTGGAACATCATCATCGTCACCACGCCGTCGTGCTGACGAAACTCTCCCTCAACACTCGGCTGGATCGGAGTTCGAGGGACGTCATCGAGCTGAACGTGTGTAGAACTTCGGAGGTGCCGTACGTTCGGTACTTGATCGGTCGGATCGTGAAGACGTACGACTACATCAACCGCGTTGTGATAACGCTTCCGCTGTCGGTCTACGAGGGTACGTGGACAACACTCTCCCCTCTCGTTGCTATGCATCACCATGATCTTGCGTGTGCGTAGGAAATTTTTGAAATTACTACGTTCCCCAACAGTGGCATCCGAGCCTGGTTTTATGCGTTGATGCTATGCACGAGTAGAACACAAGTGAGTTGTGGGCGATATAAGTCATACTGCTTACCAGCATGTCATACTTTGGTTCAGCGGTATTGTGAGATGAAGCGGCCCGGACCGACATTACGCGTACGCTTACGCGAGACTGGTTTCACCGTTCGGAGCACTCGTTGCTTAAAGGTGACTGGCGGGTGTCTGTCTCTCTCACTTTAGTTGAACCGAGTGTGGCTACGCCCGGTCCTTGCGAAGGTTAAAACAGCACCAACTTGACAAACTATCGTTGTGGTTTTGATGCGTAGGTAAGAACGGTTCTTGCTAAGCCCGTAGCAGCCACGTAAAACTTGCAACAACAAAGTAGAGGACGTCTAACTTGTTTTTGCAGGGCATGTTGTGATGTGATATGGTCAAGACATGATGTGATATAATGTGTTGTATGAGATGATCATGTTTTGTAACCGAGTTATCGGCAACTGGCAGGAGCCATATGGTTGTCGCTTTATTGTATGAGATGCAATCGCCATGTAATAGTTTTACTTTATCACTAAGCGGTAGCGATAGTCGTAAAAGTAATAAGTTGGCGAGACGACAACGATACTACGATGGAGATCAAGGTGTCGCGCCGGTGACGATGGTGATCATGACGGTGCTTCGGAGATGGAGATCACAAGCACGGTGCTTCGGAGATGGAGATCACAAGCACAAGATGATGATGGCCATATCATATCACTTATATTGATTGCATGTGATGTTAATCCTTTATGCATCTTATCTTGCTTTGATTGACGGTAGCATTATAAGATGATCTCTCACTAAAATTTCAAGATAAAAGTGTTCTCCCTGAGTATGCACCGTTGCAAAAGTTCTTCGTGCTGAGACACCACGTGTTAATCGGGTGTGATAGGCTCTACGTTCAAATACAACGGGTGCAAAACAGTTGCACACGCGGAATACTCGGGTTAAACTTGACGAGCCTAGCATATACAGATATGGCCTCGGAACACAGAGACCGAAAGGTCGAGCGTGAATCATATAGTAGATATGATCAACATAGTGATGTTCACCATTGAAACTACTCCATCTCACGTGTTAATCGGTCATGGTTTAGTTGCTTTGGATCACGTAATCACTTAGATGATTAGAGAGATGTCTATCTAAGTGGGAGTTCTTAAGTAATATGATTAATTGAACTTAAATTTATCATGAACTTAGTACCTGATAGTATCTTGCTTGTCTATGTTAATTGTAGATATATGGCCCGTGCTGTTGTTCCGTTGAATTTTAATGCGTTCCTTGAGAAAGCTAAGTTGAAAGATGATGGTAGCAATTACACGGACTGGGTCCGTAACTTGAGGATTATCCTCATTGCTGCACAGAAGAATTACGTCCTGGAAGCACCGCTAGGTGCCAGGCCTCCTGCAAGAGCTACACCAGAAGTTATGAACGTCTGGCAAAGCAAAGCTGATGACTACTCAATAGTTCAGTGTGCCATGCTTTACGGCTTAGAACCGGGACTTCAACGACGTTTTGAACGTCATGGAGCATATGAGATGTTCCAGGAGTTGAAGTTAATATTTCAAGCAAATGCCCGGATTGAGAGATATGAAGTCTCCAATAAGTTCTATAGCTGCAAGATGGAAGAGAATAGTTCTGTCAGTGAGCATATACTCAGAATGTCTGGGTATAATAATCACTTGATTCAACTGGGAGTTCAACTTCCGGATGATTGCGTCATTGACAGAATTCTTCAATCACTGCCACCAAGCTACAAGAGCTTCGTGATGAACTATAACATGCAAGGGATGGATAAGACGATTCCCGAGCTCTTCGCAATGCTAAAGGCAGCGGAGGTAGAAATCAAAAAGGAGCATCAAGTGTTGATGGTCAGTAAAACCACTAGTTTCAAGAAAAAGGGCAAAGGGAAGAAGAAAGGGAACTTCAAGAAGAATAGCAAGCAAGTTGCTGTTCAGGAGAAGAAATCCAAGTCTGGACCTAAGCCTGAAACTGAGTGCTTCTACTGTAAGCAGACTGGCCACTGGAAGCGGAACTGCCCCAAGTATTTGGCGGATAAGAAGGATGGCAAGGTTAACAAAGGTATATGTGATATACATGTTATTGATGTGTACCTTACTAATACTCGCAGTAGCACCTGGGTATTTGATACTGGTTCTGTTGCTAATATTTGCAACTCAAAACAGGGGCTACGGATTAAGCGAAGTTTAGCTAAGGACGAGGTGACGATGCGCGTGGGAAATGGTTCCAAAGTCGATGTGATCGCCGTCGGCACGCTACCTCTACATCTACCTTCGGGATTAGTTTTAGACCTAAATAATTGTTATTTGGTGCCAGCGTTGAGCATGAACATTATATCTGGATCTTGTTTAATGCGAGACGGTTATTCATTTAAATCAGAGAATAATGGTTGTTCTATTTATATGAATAATATCTTTTATGGTCATGCACCCTTGAAGAGTGGTCTATTTTTAATGAATCTCGATAGTAGTGATACACATATTCATAATGTTGAAGCCAAAAGATGCAGAGTTAATAATGACAGTGCAACTTATTTGTGGCACTGCCGTTTGGGTCATATCGGTGTAAAGCGCATGAAGAAACTCCATACTGATGGAATTTTGGAAACACTTGATTTTGAATCACTTGGTACTTGCGAACCGTGCCTTATGGGCAAGATGACAAAAACACCGTTCTCCGGAACTATGGAGAGAGCAACAGATTTGTTGGAAATCATACATACAGATGTATGTGGTCCGATGAATATTGAAGCTCGTGGCGGATATCGTTATTTTCTCACCTTCACAGATGATTTGAGCAGATATGGGTATATCTACTTAATGAAACATAAGTCTGAAACATTTGAAAAGTTCAAAGAATTTCAGAGTGAAGTTGAAAATCATCGTAACAAGAAAATAAAATTCCTACGATCTGATCGTGGAGGAGAATATTTGAGTTACGAGTTTGGTCTACATTTGAAACAATGCGGAATAGTTTCGCAACTCACGCCACCCGGAACACCACAGCGTAATGGTGTGTCTGAACGTCGTAATCGCACTTTACTAGATATGGTGCGATCTATGATGTCTCTTACTGATTTACCGCTATCGTTTTGGGGTTATGCTTTAGAGACGGCTGCATTCACTCTAAATAGGACACCATCGAAATCCGTTGAGACGACGCCTTATGAACTATGGTTTGGCAAGAAACCAAAGTTGTCGTATCTTAAAGTTTGGGGTTGCGATGCTTATGTGAAGAAACTTCAACCTGATAAGCTCGAACCTAAATCGGAGAAATGTGTCTTCATAGGATACCCAAAGGAGACCGTTGGGTACACCTTCTATCACAGATCCGAAGGCAAGATATTTGTTGCTAGAAATGGATCCTTTCTAGAGAAGGAGTTTCTCTCGAAAGATGTGAGTGGGAGGAAAGTAGAACTTGATGAGGTAACCGTACCTGCTCCCTTATTGGAAAGTAGATCATCGCAGAGATCAGTTTCTGCGACACCTACACCAAGTAGTGAGGAAGTTAATGATAATGATCATGAAACTTCAGATCAAGTTATTACTGAACTTCGTAGGTCAACTAGATCAAGATCCGCACCAGAGTGGTACGGTAATCCTGTTCTGGAGGTCATGTTACTAGACCATGGCGAACCTACGAACTATGAAGAAGCGATGGTGAGCCCAGATTCCGCAAAATGGCTTGAAGCCATGAAATCCGAGATAGGGATCCATGTATGAGAACAAAGTATGGACTTTGGTTGACTTGCCCGATGGTCGGCAAGCCATTGAAAATAAATGGATCTTCAAGAAGAAGACTGACGCTGATGGTAATGTTACTATCTATAAAGCTCGACTTGTTGCGAAAGGTTTTCGACAAGTTCAAGGGATTGACTACGATGAGACCTTCTCACCCGTAGCGATGCTTAAGTCTGTCCGAATCATGTTAGCAATTGCCGCATTTTATGATTATGAAATTTGGCAAATGGATGTCAAAACTGCGTTCCTGAATGGATTTCTGGAAGAAGAGTTGTATATGATGCAACCGGAAGGTTTTGTCGATCCAAAGGGAGCTAACAAAGTGTGCAAGCTCCAGCGATCCATTTATGGACTGGTGCAAGCCTCTCGGAGTTGGAATAAACGCTTTGATAGTGTGATCAAAGCATTTGGTTTTATACAGACTTTTGGAGAAGCCTGTATTTACAAGAAAGTGAGTGGGAGCTCGATAGCATTTCTGATATTATATGTGGATGACATATTACTGATTGGAAATGATATTGAATTTCTGGATAGCATAAAGGGATACTTGAATAAAAGTTTTTCAATGAAAGACCTCGGTGAAGCTGCATATATATTAGGCATTAAGATCTATAGAGATAGATCAAGACGCTTAATTGGACTTTCACAAAGCACATACCTTGACAAAGTTTTGAAGAAGTTCAAAATGGATCAAGCAAAGAAAGGGTTCTTGCCTGTACTACAAGGTGTGAGATTGAGTAAGACTCAATGCCCGACCACTGCAGAAGATAGAGAGAAGATGAAAGATGTTCCCTATGCTTCAGCCATAGGCTCTATCATGTATGCAATGCTGTGTACCAGACCTGATGTGTCCCTGGCTATAAGTTTAGCAGGGAGGTACCAAAGTAATCCAGGAGTGGATCACTGGACAGCGGTCAAGAACATCCTGAAATACCTGAAAAGGACTAAGGATATGTTTCTCGTATATGGAGGTGACAAAGAGCTCATCGTAAATGGTTACGTTGATGCAAGCTTTGACACTGATCCGGACGATTCGAAATCGCAAACCGGATACGTATTTACATTGAACGGTGGAGCTGTCAGTTGGTGCAGTTCCAAGCAAAGTGTCGTGGCGGGATCTACGTGTGAAGCGGAATACATAGCTGCTTCGGAAGCAGCGAATGAAGGAGTCTGGATGAAGGAGTTCATAACCGATCTAGGTGTCATACCTAGTACATCGGGACCAATGAAAATCTTTTGTGATAATACTGGTGCAATTGCCTTAGCAAAGGAATCCAGATTTCACAAGAGAACCAAGCACATCAGAAGACGCTTCAATTCCATCCGGGATTTAGTCCAGGTGGGAGACATAGAAATTTGCAAGATACATACGGATCTGAATGTAGCAGATCCGTTGACTAAGCCTCTTCCACGAGCAAAACATGATCAGCACCAAGACTCCATGGGTGTAAGAATCATTACTATGTAATCTAGATTATTGACTCTAGTGCAAGTGGGAGACTGAAGGAAATATGCCCTAGAGGCAATAATAAAGTATTATATATTTCCTTATATCATGATAAATGTTTATTATTCATGCTAGAATTGTATTAACCGGAAACATAATACATGTGTGAATACATAGACAAACAAAGTGTCACTAGTATGCCTCTACTTGACTAGCTCGTTAATCAAAGATGGTTATGTTTCCTAGCCATAGACATGAGTTGTTATTTGATTAACGGGATCACCTCATTAGGAGAATGACGTGATTGACATGACCCATTACGTTAGCTTAGCACCCGATCGTTTAGTATGTTGCTATTGCTTTCTTCATGACTTATACATGTTCCTATGACTATGAGATTATGCAACTCCCGTTTACCGGAGGAACACTTTGTGTGCTACCAAACGTCACAACGTAACTGGGTGATTATAAAGGTGCTCTACAGGTGTCTCCAAAGGTACTTGTTGGGTTGGCGTATTTCGAGATTAGGATTTGTCACTCCGATTGTCGGAGAGGTATCTCTGGGCCCACTCGGTAATGCACATCACTATAAGCCTTGCAAGCATTGTGACTAATGAGTTAGTTGCGGGATGATGTATTACGGAACGAGTAAAGAGACTTGCCGGTAACGAGATTGAACTAGGTATCGAGATACCGACGATCGAATCTCGGGCAAGTAACATACCGATGACAAAGGGAACAACGTATGTTGTTATGCGGTCTGACCGATAAAGATCTTCGTAGAATATGTGGGAGCCAATATGGGCATCCAGGTCCCGCTATTGGTTATTGACCGGAGAGGTGTCTCGGTCATGTCTACATAGTTCTCGAACCCAAAGGGTCCGCACGCTTAAAGTTACGATGACAGTTATATTATGAGTTTATATGATTTGATGTACCGAAGGTTGTTCGGAGTCCCGGATGTGATCACGGACATGACGAGGAGTCTCGAAATGGTCGAGACGTAAATATTGATATATTGGACGACTATATTCGGACACCGAAAGTGTTCCGGAGAAGTTTCGGATTAAACCGGAGTGCCGGAGGGTTACCGGAACCCCCCGGGGAAGTATTGGGCCTTAGTGGGCCTTGAGGGGAGAAAGAGGGCAGCAGCCAGGAGGTGGTGCGCCCCCTCCCAGAGGAGTCCTAGTTGGACTAGGAGAGGGGGGCGCAGCCCCCTTTCCCTCTCCCTCTCCCTCTCTTTCCTTCCCCCCTTCTTTTCCTAGTAGGACTAGGAAAGGGGAGTCCTACTCCTACTAGGAGGAGGACTCCCCCCCTCTCCTTGGCGCGCCCCATAGGCAGACGGCCTCCCCTTGCTCCTTTATATACAGGGGCAGGTGGGCACCTAAGAACACACTTGATATACGATATTTTAGCCGTGTGCGGTGCCCCCCTCCACCAGATTACACCTCGATAATACCGTCGCGAAGCTTAGGCGAAGCCCTGCGTCGGTGGAACATCATCATCGTCACCACGCCGTCGTGCTGACGAAACTCTCCCTCAACACTCGGCTGGATCGGAGTTCGAGGGACGTCATCGAGCTGAACGTGTGTAGAACTTCGGAGGTGCCGTACGTTCGGTACTTGATCGGTCGGATCGTGAAGACGTTCGACTACATCAACCGCGTTGTGATAACGCTTCCGCTGTCGGTCTACGAGGGTACGTGGACAACACTCTCCCCTCTCGTTGCTATGCATCACCATGATCTTGCGTGTGCGTAGGAAATTTTTGAAATTACTACGTTCCCCAACACTGACATCTTGAGGACGGCGTTGCGGTAAGCCGCCATTTTCGGATCCTTGGCGTCGAAGTCTCCATTTATTTGAGATATTGCAAGGTTCGAATCCCCACGCACCTCAAGGCGTTGAATGCCCATGGAGACTGCCATCCGGAGACCATGTAACAGGGCCTAATATTCTGCTGCGTTGTTGGAGTGTGTGTGTGTGTATAGTATTTGGAGTACGTATTAGACTGTATCTCCGGTGGGGGATGTCAGGACGACGCCAGCCCCCAGACCAGCCAGCATTTTAGAGCCGTCAAAGTGCATGATCCAATTGGAGTACGCGCCGTACTCTTTAGGGAGTTCGGCTTCTGTCCATTCGGCGACGAAATCAGCCAGTACTTGTGACTTAATGGCTCGCCGTGGCTTGTATATTATGTCGAACGGGAGGAGCTCAATAGCCCATTTAGCAATCCGGCCCGTGGCATCGCGGTTGTTTATTATATCATTGAGTGGTACTTCAGAGGCCACCGTAATTGAACACTCTTGAAAGTAGTGTCACAGTTTCCGGGATGCCATGAAGACCGCGTATGCTATCTTTTGATAATGTGGGTACCGTGATTTTCATGGAGTGAGGACAGTGGATACATAGTATACCGGCTTTTGAAGCGGGAACTTATGTCCGGCCGTCTCTCATTCGACGACGAGCACTGCGCTTACAACTTGGTGTGTTGCCGCTATATATAACAGCATTGGTTCGCCGACATTGGGCGCGGCCAAGATTGGGTTGGTGGCCAGGATGGCTTTTATTTCTTCCAATCCGGCTGTGGCCGCATCCATCCACTCAAAGTGTTCGGTGCGTCAAAGAAGGCGATAAAGGGGTAGTGACTTTTCTCCTAATCGGGAGATAAAGCAGCTTAAGGCAGCCATGCATCCAGTTAATTTCTGGATTTTCTTGAGGTCTGTTGGGATGGCCAACTGTGATAGAGCTCGGATTTTAGCCGGATTTGCTTCAATTCCTCTACTGGAGACGATGAAGCCCAGGAGCTTTCCGGCGGGCACGCCGAAAACACATTTTTCCGGATTGAGCTTGATGTCGTATGTTCGGAGATTGTCGAACGTGAGCCTCAAGTCATCTATTAAGGATTCGATGTGTCTGGTTTTGATGACCACGTCGTCTACGTATGCCTCCACTGTTTTGCCAATTTGTGTTTCCAGGCATGTCTGAATCATGCGTTGATAGGTTGCACCGGCGTTTTTGAGCCCGAAAGGCATGGTGTTGAAACAGAAGGGGCTGTATGGAGTGATAAATGCCGTTGTGGCTTGATCGGACTCCGCCATCTTAATTTGATGGTATCCGGAGTATGCGTTGAGGAAACACAATGAGTCGTGTCCCGCGGTAGCGTCGATAATTTGATCGATGCGAGGGAGGGGGAAGGGATCCTTGGGGCAAGCCTTGTTAAGGTCCTTGAAATCGACACGTAGGCGCCAGGATTTGTCCTTGTTTGGTACCATCACCAGGTTTTCTAGCCAGTCCGGATGTTTTATTTCTCGAATGAATCCGGCCTCAAGTAACTTGGCTAGCTCCTCTCCCATGGCTTGTCGCTTAGGCTCAGAGAAACGCCGAAGAGTTTGCTTGACTGGCTTGAACCCCTTTAGAATGTTAAGGCTCTGCTCGGCCAGCCTTCGTGGGATTCCTGGCATGTCTGAAGGATGCCAGGCGAAGATGTCCCAATTCTCGCGCAAGAACTCCCGTAGTGCGGCGTCTACTGTGGGGTTTAACTGTGCCCCGATGGATGCTGTTTTTGTAGGGTCCGTTGGGTGGACTTGGAATTTGACTATTCCGTCCGCTGGTTTAAAAGAGGTGGACTTGGGTCTTTTGTCGAGTATCACGTCGTCCCTGTCCACTGTGGAGCGCAGCGCGGTTAGTACTCGGCCGCAAGGGCTTCGGATAACGCCTCGAGGGCTAGTGCGGCGGTTTTATTTTCGGCGCGGAGTGCTATGTCCGGATCACTAGCTAGAGTGATGATTCCATTAGGCCCGGCATTTTGAGCTTCATGTACCCGTAATGGGGTATAGCTTGGAAGATTGTGAATGCCTCCCGCCCTAGAAGGGCATGGTATCCGCTACTGAATGGGGCCACTTGGAATGTGATTTCTTCGGACCTATAATTCTCCGGTGTGCCGAATACCACATCTAGTGTGATTTTTCCTGCACATCGTGCCTCCCGACTAGGGATGATTCCTCTGAAGGTCATGCTGCTTTGCTCAATGCGGCTCTTGTCTATTTCCATTTTTCAAAGAGTCTCCTCATAGATGAGGTTTAATCCGCTGCCACCGTCCATGAGCACTTTAGTAAGCTGGAAGCCATCCACAATTGGACTAAGGACCAAGGCGGCTAGTGCTTGGGCTGTTCGGAATTTAGGTTCATCACTGGCATTGAAGGTTATAGCCGTATTGCTCCATGGATTTATTGTTGTCACGTGGCAGACTTCGGCAAGGCTGCGGAGTGCTCGCTTATGCCTATTATTTGAGGCGAAGGTCTCGAAGACTGTCAATACTGTATTGTTATTGTCCATGGGATGGTGCTCTGCGGTATTGTTGATGAGGAGATCCTCACCGCTCTTGGCCACCTGCTGGAGTATCCAACATGCTCTAAGGCTATGTGTTGGCGTGGTATCCGGTGTACTGTGAATTTTGCATGGCCCGTTGAGCCATCCCTCCAATATAGTTCCACGCCCTACAGTGGGCTTTTGTTTCTTTGTAATTAGATCGGGTGACTTACGAGAGTACACCCTTTTAGTTCGGACGGGGGGTTTAGTGAGAGCTGGAGGATCCCATAATTTTGTTTGGGTTTTCCAGGCGCTTTCCATCGCACAGTACTTCTATACTATGGCCGCCAAGTCAGCGAAGTGTTCTATGTCACGGCGACTTATGGCGTTGAGGAATCCCTTGTCCGTGCAGTTTTTGCAAAAGAATGAAATTGCGTCTTCCTCGCGACAGTCCTTGACCTTGTTCATTACAAGGAGGAATCTGGCCCAATAGTGATGTACTGTCTCTTGGGGCTCTTGTCTAATGTGGGAAAGATCACTTATATCTGGGTGGGTGGGTAGATTTAAGTCCGAACCCTGACCCGATCTGAGACCCAGGGGCAGAGGAGTTTCCGATCTTAGAAGTTCGGGCTCCGGGATGTTGCCCAATAGGTCTGGCCCGCTGTCTGATTCTAGGTTCAAAGCTTGGGCCATGTCCTCCCGTAGACGGGTATCCGGCTCGGAGAGCTCGGGAATCCGGACATAGTTTGTCCTCAAGATAAAGGAAGAATCGCTGCGTTGCTCCTCCACCACCGCTATCTGATGGGTGACCGGCGGAGAGTTAATCTCCCTTTGGTCGGGTTTAAGCCCGATCCGATCATAGTCCATAGCGACTCCCAAGGCGGCGATGCAATCCAAGAGCTCGTTCAAGGAAGAGAGCTCCATAGGATCCATCTGCTCGGAGAATTCCGAGCCGACGCGGAGGCTGTTTTTGATGACCCGAGAAGTCATCGTCGGCACAGCGGCCGAGCGGCCGGTCATGACGAAGCCGCCTAGTCGGAGAGTTTGGCCTACAGCCAGGGCTCCCCCAGTGGTGATGTTGTCCTTGACAACGAGACGAGCCATCAAGCCTTATGATGACGACACAGTGGAACTCTCAATGAAAGCACCAATGTCGGTGTCAAAACTGGCGGATCTCGGGTAGGGGGTCCCGAACTATGCGTCTAAGGCGGATGGTAATAGGAGGCGGGGACACAATGTTTACCCAGGTTCGAGCCCTCTCGATGGAGGTAATACCCTACTTCCTGCTTGATTGATCTTGATGATATGAGTATTACAAGAGTTGATCTACCACGAGATCGTAGAGGCTAAACCCTAGAAGCTAGCCTATGATTGTGATTGTTGTTGTCCTACGAACTAAACCCTCCGGTTTATATACACACCGGAGGGGGCTAGGGTTACACAGAGTTGGTTACAAGGGAGGAGATCTACAGATCCGAATTGCCAAGCTTGCCTTCCACGCGAAGGAGAGTCCCATCCGGACACGGGACGAAGTCTTCAATCTTGTATCTTCATAGTCCAACAGTCTGGCCAAAGGATATAGTCCGGCTGTCCGAGGACACCCTAATCCAGGACTCTCTCAACCATCACCATACCAACCTCCTCCGTCCGCCACACCATCCATCGCCGCCGTCCTCTACCCCATCCATCGCCGCCGTCCTTCGCCCCATCCATCGCCACCATCCTCCACCATGTCGGAGGGCCTACCAAGACCGCGTCGTCCACTGCTAGAGATCGACGTTTTCATCCACGGGGACGGACCAAGAGCTATGCATCGCATCCTCTCGCTTCATCGGCGTCGTCGTCCTCTTTGTCGGGGCCGCTCACATGACCTTCTCTTCCACCGCAATGGGACTTATCCCCTGATGCACCCGTATACCGTCGCAAATCTGCTTCAACGCCACCGACAGCCATCGCACCCCCGATACCTACACGGCGCCGCAAGAGAGGTGGTACTTCATATCTCCACAACTTTTTGGTGTCAACCAGAAAATAGATCGTAACTTGGTTACTGTACTTTCATTTCAACTCTTAGAATATAGTTCTTAGTTCGAAGCAAACAACGGATGCTAAATAGCATTTCCCCTGTTTGCAGCTTTAAATATGCCATGGCACAGTCATAATAAGGTTTAATTGATCATGCTTAGGGTTCAATTGATTATGTTGGTTTCGTGGTGGTTTCTTTAATAGAAATCGGAGGGAAACCCTCTTTTGCTCAAAAAACTGCTTAGGGTTTCCCCCTTTTATGATCACTATACGATCAGCATACGTGCTTCGTGTCATAATAGCACTGCTCCACCCATCAAGCTAAACAAGCTTAGTTGTTCAAATACGAATATGATATTATTAAAACAGAGTCGTTTAATTGGTCAGCTAAATGTTCCTAATTTAGTTTCAAAAATGCATATTCGCCGCTCGGATGTGTATCTCTACAGGGTGACCACGGTGGGCCGCGGCCCACCCTGGGATTTTGGGTTGGCCCAGGCCCCGATTCCCCTCTGTTCTGTTGCGCGCTTCCGATCTCTACTCGCCCCCAGCCTCCTGCCTCGCCGGCGACTTGCCATCCCCGAACGGCATGACTCTAGGAGGAGACGCCGGACTAATAGGAGGTCAGGAAACGCTCGCCCAACAGTGTCACCGCTGCCCGGGCGCGCCGCCGTGCCTACCTTCCCAACCCGTTCAGGGCTCAGGTGTGCAGCACCCACTAAGCCAACCCAATTTATCCTGAGATACGTCCTCAACACTCAGCAGCCACTCCTCATCACCCATTTTCTAATTGATTCATTACTCATTAGGCAGGACTGTCATTAGGGTTTGTTGTGTGCTGAGTGCTACCTACACTTAATGGTTCAGATGTATTTCAGTAATCTTTAGTACATGTAAAGTTCACAGGGTTTCAAAATTCCGGCCCTAGGAACAGACACTAGTCATTTTGGATTGTTGGTCGTAGTGACATTGACCCAGATTACTACTGCAGGCTAGGTTTGTTGACAATTGTACTTGTCTTTCTTACCCATTCGATATGATATCCAATTATTCACGTCCATTAGTTGCAAAAAAGAAGTGCTAGACAAACTTCTTGATTCAGGTTTTGGACGGTCTCTTACTGCAGTTACAATTCTACATACTTGTGCTAGTAAGCTCACAAGTAAATGATTGATTGACTACATCTATGCTTGCCTTGTCATATTTGTTGTCAATATTCTTTTAGGGTGGACCACCCTGTTTCAAAATACTAGAACCGTAGACATGAGTGAATAGTATTTCTCTGTGTGATCTCTTCCATCATGTGTGGGCAACGAACACTGCATTGTATAGAAAGAAAGTGTCATTTACAGATGCCTGTGTTGCTGGTAATCGGTACCGACTTGTTACTCTAATACGTTGCCAAGAACATGTTAGTTTTACTAGTTCATGTGTAATTAAATACGTTGCCAAAACTGGTTAGTTTTACTAGTTTGATGTTAGTTTCTTATGGCTCTTGCAAAACTTTAATTATTGATTCCTAACATTCAAGTTTGCAGGATCCAACTGAAACTCCGTTGGCACAACAGGTATGTTTATAGAAACTTCCTTGTTTACCTGGTTTGCTGTTGTAACTTGTTGCTGTAATCATCTTACCAACTTCAAGTTTTCAGGATCCAATTGGAAGTCCAATTGCACATCAGGTACATTTTCAAAAATATATTTGTGTAACAGGTTTGCTGCTGTAACTTGTTGCTCTAATCAAGTTACTGACTACTCAACTTTTCAGGATCCAAGAAAACTCCAATGCCAGAAAAGGTTCCTTTTGCAAAACTTGTTTGTTTAACTGCTTTGCTGCTGCAACCAGTTGCTCTAATCACGTCACTAGCTACTCAAGTTTTCAGGATCCAAGAGAAACTCCAATGCCACAACAGGTACCTTTTGCAAAACTTGTTTGTTTAACTGCTTTGCTGCTGCAACAACCGGTTACAATGATGTTAATAACTACTTTTCAGCATCTAATTGAAACTCTTTATTTCCTTGTTTGTTTAACTTGTTTGCTGTTATAACTCCCAGTTGAAATGTTTTGCTAACTTCAACTTTTCGGAATCCAATCGGAACTTTAATGGCAAAACAGGTTCGCCCAAGATCAACGAGCGAGGTCCCCATGGACGTTGTATCATCCCACAGCAGTGGCACCGGCCCAATCGTGCATCATGAATTGCCAACTGCTGATGCTCTAGAGGCTAAACTAGTGGTAGAAGGAGATTCTGCTTCTGCACTTAGAGATGAAGTTGACATGTTGAGGAAGCAAACAGCACAATCACAAGCAGTACTCAAGACAACCATTAAATATTTGGTGGATTTCAAAACGAAGCAAGCTGAGACTGTCCGCATTGTTAAGGTCCTGAAGGAAAAATCGAAATTAAATTCCCACTTGGTAAATCATAGGTGAAATGTTCTTTCCATCGTTGAATAACCTTTGTGTTGTTTGTTCATGTAATCGATCAAACCATTTGTTTTAGAGATCATGTAATAATTGTTTTTTGTTTTTTGGTTTGTAATTTTATTTGAGCACAAGTCTGTATTAAATGATAAGACTCGGAGACATTTCATTTTGATTGCTGTGCTAGACTTACAAATATGCCAATCGGGCTGAATGTGCATTCAGCAATAATAGTAGTATAGATGGACCATAAGTGACACGCATCGGAAAGGGCCAAGATGTTGTACTAGCTTCGCTAAAAAGGATGCTCTTCTAGCAAAAAAAAGTACAGCGGCCTGGCTTATGTATGTTAGTTGATATTATTGATCCATATACTCTATAAGTGTTTATATGTCTGTTACTTTTGTACATTATTGGTTGATTGACTCGGTATTTGAATCTTGATACATCGCTTGTGTACATATCTAAAGGGGAGTACACATTATGCTGCGTCTGACATTTGAGTTGCACATAAAGTGTTCCAAATATTACAATTCACCTTAAACTGGATTCTAGCTTCTGAATTCGAGTATCTGCATTTGTAAATCATATTCATATATGACAATGGAATACATCTTTGTCGTGCTTTTGCAGATATATAAAAACACATAGAATGATTTATAAAGATTCGTGTAGGAATATAAAATGTATTCAAATTTAGTTGCGAGGGTAAATGTGGATGCTTATTGTCACAAAATACGAAAGAAGCGGCAAAATGTCCACTCCCACGTCGGCTGCCCGAAGCCAAGTGTTTGGGAGATGGAAATTACTGTCTACCACTTACACAGAAATTCCATCGGCCCGATTTCCACTACTCTCAATAAGGGTAGGTTAGTAACTTCAATTAGACGTGACACGACCGCCTCTGAGCCCATTCCGACACGGTGGGTGCCAAACATGGGCGGCAAAACACATTTGCTTCAAACTCGTCTGAAAGACCTCTGTTTCTCCCTCCATTTCCCCATTCATACACGATGGGCGGCAAAACAAACTCGACTTGGCCGAAATCGATGTAGGCAAATATTTTCACTAGGGGCAGGTTTGTAACTTCACTCAGACGTGACACAACCGCCCTACCTGTCAGCCCCGTTCATACACCGTGGGCGCCAACCATGGGCGCCAAAACACCCTCTCCTCGCCCGAAATTGCTCTGGGCAAATATTTGCGAGATGTGAGATTACCGTCCTATCCCTAACCGACGAGACGTCCAAATTTTCAACGGGGGCTAAGTTCGTAACTTTCCCATATTTCAGACAGGCGCGTCCCAAAAACATGGTTCCCCGTACCTCTCCCTCCATTTTCCCATTCATACACTGTCCGCGCTAGAACACCATCCCCATACCAACCTCCTCCGTCCGCCACCCCATCCATCGCCGCCGTCCTCGACCCCATCCATCGCCGCCGTCCTCCGCCCCATCCATCGCCATCGTCCTCCACCATGCCGAAGCGCCTACCAAGACTGCGTCGTCCACTGCTAGAGTTGGACGTTTCTCATCCACGGAGACGGACCAAGAGCCATGCATCCCGTCCTCTCGCTTCATCGGCATCATCGTCCTCTTTGTCGGGGCCGCTCACATGACCTTCTCTTCCACCGCAACGGGACTTATCCCCCGATGCACCCGTCTACCGTCACAAATCTGCTTCAACGCCACTGACAGCCATCACACCCCCGATGCCTACACGGCACCCCAAGAGAGGTGGTACTTCATATCTCCACAACTTTTTGATCTCAACCAGAAAATAGATCGTAACTTGGTTACTGTACTTTCTTTTCAGCTCTTCGAATATAGTTCTTAGTTCGAAGCAAACAATGGATGCTAAATAGCATTTCCCCAGTTTGCAGCTTCAAATCTGCCATGGCACAGTCATAATAGGGTTTAATTGGTCATGCTTAGGGTTTAATTGATCATGTTGGTTTCGTGGTGGTTTCCTTAATAGAAATCGGAGGGGAAACCCTCTTTTGCTCAAAAAAAATGCTTAGGGTTTCCCCCTTTTATGATCACTATATGATCAGCATACGTGCTTTGTGTCATAATAGGACTGCTCCATCCATCAAGCTAAACAAGCTTAGTTGATCAAATACGAATATGATATTATTAAAACAGAGTCGTTTAATTGGTCAGCTAAATGTTCCTAATTTAGTTTCAAAAATGCATGTTCGTCGCTCGGATGTGTATCTCTACAGGGTGCCCACGGTGGGCCACGGCCCACCCTGGGATTTTGCGTTGGCCCAGGCCCCGATTCCCCTCTGTTATGTTGCACGCTTCCGATCTCTACTCGCCCCCAGCCGCCTGCCTCGCCGGCGACTTGCCGTCCCCGGACGGCATGACTCTAGGAGGAGACGTCGGACTAACAAGAGGTCAGGAAACGCTCGCCCAACAGCGTCACCGCTGCCCGGGCGCGCCGCCGTGCCTACCTTCCCAGTCCGTTCAGGGCTCAGGTGTGCAGCACCCACTAAGCCAACCCGATTTATCCTGAGATACGTCCTCAACACTCAGCAGCCACTCCTCATCACCCATTTTCTAATCGATTCATTACTCATTATGCAGGACTGTCATTAGGGTTTGTTGTGTGTTGAGTGCTACCTACACTTAATGGTTCAGATGTATTTCAGTCATCTTTAGTACCTGTAAAGTTCACAAGGTTTCAAAATTCCGGCCCTAGGAACAGACACTAGTCATTTTGGATTGTTGGTCGTAGTGACATTGACCCAGATTACTACTGCAGGCCAGGTTTGTTGACAATTTTACTTGTCTTTCTTACTCATTCGATATGATATCCAATTATTCGCGTCGATTAGTTGCAAAAAAGAAGTGCTAGACAAACTTCTTGATTCAGGTTTTGGACGGTCTCTTACTGCAGTTACAGTTCTACATACCTGTCCTAGTAAGCACACAAGTAAATGATTGATTGACTACATCTATGCTTGCCTTGTCATATTTGTTGTCAATATTCTTTTAGGGTGGACCACCCTGTTTCAAAATACTGGAACCCTAGACATGAGTGAACAGTATTTCTCTGTGTGATCTCTTCCATCATGTGTGGGCAACGAACACTGCATTCTATAGAAAGAAAGTGTCATTTACAGATGCATGTGTTGCTGGTAATCGGTGCCGACTTGTTACTCTCATATGTTGCCAAGAACTTGTTAGTTTTACTAGTTCATGTGTAATTAAATACGTTGCCAAAACAGGTTAGTTTTACTAGTTTGATGTTAGTTTCTTATGGCTCTTGCAAAACTTTAATTATTGATTCCTAACATTCAAGTTTGCAGGATCCAACTGAAACTCCGTTGGCACAACAGGTATGTTTTCAGAAACTTCCTTGTTTACCTGGTTTGCTGTTGTAACTAGTTGTTGTAATCATCTTACCAACTTCAAGTTTTCAGGATCCAATTGGAAGTCCAATTGCACATCAGGTACATTTTCAAAAAATATATTTGTGTAACAGGTTTGTTGTTGTAACTTGTTGCTCTAATCAAGTTACTGACTACTCAACTTTTCAGGATCCAAGAAAACTCCAATGCCAGGAAAGGTTCCTTTTGCAAAACTTGTTTGTTTAACTGCTTTGCTGCTGCAACCAGTTGCTCTAATCACGTTACTGGCTACTCAATTTTTCAGGATCCAAGAGAAACTCCAATGCCACAACAGGTACCTTTTCCAAAACTTGTTTGTTTAACTGCTTTGCTGCTGCAACAACCGGTTACAATGATGTTAATAACTACTTTTCAGCATCTAATTGAAACTCTTTATTTCCTTGTTTGTTTAACTTGTTTGCTTATAACTCCCAGTTGAAATGTTTTGCTAACTTCAACTTTTCGGAATCCAATCGGAACTTTAATGGCAAAACAGGTTAGCCCAAGATCAAAGAGCGAGGTCCCCATGGACGTTGTATCATCCCACAGCAGTGGCACCGGCCCAATCGTGCATCATGAATTGCCAACTGCTGATGCTCTAGAGGCTAAACTAGTGGTAGAAGGAGATTCTGCTTCTGCACTTAGAGATGAAGTTGACATGTTGAGGAAGCAAACAGCACAATCACAAGCAGTACTCAAGACAACCATTAAATATTTGGTGGATTTCAAAACGAAGCAAGCTGAGACTGTCCGCATTGTTAAGGTCCTGAAGCAAAAAGGAAATTAAATTCCCACTTGGTAAATCATAGGTGAAATGTTATTTCCATCTTTTAATAACCTTTGTGTTGTTTGTTCATGTAATCGATCAAACCATTTGTTTTAGAGATCATGTAATAATTGTTTTTTTGTTTTTTGGTTTGTAATTTTATTTGAGCACAAGTCTGTATTAATTGATAAGACTCGGAGACATTTCATTTTGATTGTTGTGCTAGACTAACAAATATGCCAATCGGGCTGAATGTGCATTTAGCAACAATAGTAGTATAGATGGACCATAAGTGGCACGCGTTGGAAAGGGCCAAGATGTTGTACTAGCTTCGCTAAAAAAGGATGCTCTTCTAGCAAAAAAAAAGTACAGCGGCCTGGCTTATGTATGTTAGTTGATATTATTGATCCATATACTCTATAAGTGTTTATATGTTTGTTAGTTTTGTACATTATTGGTTGATTGACTCGGTATTTGAATCTTGATACATCGCTTGTGTACATATCTAAATGGGAGTACACATTATGCTGCGTGTGACATTTGAGTTGCACATAAAGTGTACCAAATATTAGAATTCACCTTAAACTGGATTCTAGCTTCTGAATTCGAGTATCTGCATTTGTAAATCATATTCATATATGACAATGGAATACATCTTTGTCGTGCTTTTGCAGATATATAAAAACACATAGAATGATTTATAAAGATTCGTATAGGAATATAAAATGTATTCAAATTTAGTTGCGAGGGTAAATCTGGATGCTTATTGTCACAAAATTCGAAAGAAGCGGCAAAATATCCACTCCCACGTCGGCTGCCCAAAGCCAAGTGTTTGGGAGATGGAAATTACTGTCTACCACTTACACAGACAATCCATTGGCCCGATTTCCACTACTCTCAATAGGGGTAGGTTAGTAACTTCAATTAGACGTGACACGACCGCCTCTGAGCCCATTCCGACACGGTGGGTGCCAAACATGGGCGGCAAAACACATTTGATTCAAGCTCGTCTGAAAGACCTATGTTTCTCCCTCCATTTCCCCATTCATACACGATGGGCGGCAAAACAAACTCGACTTGGCCGAAATCGATGTTGGCAAATATTTTCACCAGGGGCAGGTTTGTAGCTTCACTCAGACGTGACACAACCGCCCTACCTGTCAGCCCCGTTCATACACCGTGGGCGCCAACCATGGGCGCCAAAACACCCTCTCCTCGCCCCAAATCGCTCTGTGCAAATATTTGCGCGATGTGAGATTACTGTCCTATCCCTAACCGATGAGACGTCCAAATTTTCAACATGGGCTAAGTTCGTAACTTTCCCATATTTCAGACAAGCGCGTCCCAAAAACATGGTTCCCCGTACCTCTCCCTCCATTTTCCCATTCATACACCGTCCGCGCTAGAACACCATCCCCATACCAACCTCCTCCGTCCGCCACCCCATCCATCGCCGCCGTCCTCGACCCCATCCATCGCCGCCGTCCTCCGCCCCATCCATCGCCATCGTCCTCCACCATGACGGAGCGCCTACCAAGACCGCGTCGTCCACTGCTAGAGATGGACATTTCTCATCCACGGGGACGGACCAAGAGCCATCCATCGCGTCCTCTCGCTTCATCGGCGGCGGCGTCCCCTTTGTCGGGGCCGCTCACATGACCTTCTCTTCCACCGCAACGGGGCTTATCCCCCGATGCACCCGTCTACCGTCACAAATCTGCTTCAACGCCACTGACAGCCATCACACCCCCGATGCCTACACAGCACCCCAAGAGAGGTGGTACTTCATATCTCCACAACTTTTTGATCTCAACCAGAAAATAGATCGTAACTTGGTTACTGTACTTTCTTCTCAGCTCTTAGATTATAGTTCTTAGTTTGAAGCAAACAATGTATGCTAAATAGCATTTCCCCGGTTTGCAGCTTTAAATCTGCCATGGCACAGTCATAATAGGGTTTAATTGATCATGCTTAGGGTATAATTGATCATGTTGGTTTCGTGGTGGTTTCTTTAATAGAAATCGGAGGGGAAACCCTCTTTTGCTCAAAAAAATGCTTAGGGTTTCCCCCTTTTATGATCACTATATGATCGGCATACGTGCTTCGTGTCATAATAGCACTGCTCCACCCATCAAGCTAAACAAGCTTAGTTGTTCAAATACGAATATGATATTATTAAAACAGAGTCATTTAATTGGTCAGCTAAATGTTCCTAATTTAGTTTCAAAAATGCATGTTCGTCGCTCGGATGTGTATCTCTACAGGGTGCCCACGGTGGGCCACGGCCCACCCTGGGATTTTGGGTCGGCCCAGGCCCCGATTCCCCTCTGTTATGCTGCACGCTTCCGATCTCTACTCGCCCCCAGCCGCATGCCTCGCCGGCGACTTGCCGTCCCCGGACGGCATGACTCTAGGAGGAGACGCCGGACTAACAAGAGGTCAGGAAACGCTCGCCCAACAGCATCACCGCTGCCCGGGCGCGCCGCCGTGCCTACCTTCCCAGTCCGTTCAGGGCTCAGGTGTGCAGCACCCACTAAGCCAACCCGATTTATCCTGAGTTACGTCCTCAACACTCAGCAGCCACTCCTCATCACCCATTTTCTAATTGATTCATTACTCATTATGCAGGACTGTCATTAGGGTTTGTTGTGTGCTGAGTGCTACCTACACTTAATGGTTCAGATGTATTTCAGTCATCTTTAGTACCTGTAAAGTTCACAAGGTTTCAAAATTCCGGCCCTAGGAACAGACACTAGTCATTTTGGATTGTTGGTCGTAGTGACATTGACCCAGATTACTACTGCAGGCCAGGTTTGTTGACAATTTTACTTGTCTTTCTTACTCATTCGATATGATATCCAATTATTCACGTCGATTAGTTACAAAAAGGAAGTGTTAGACAAACTTCTTGATTCAGGTTTTGGACGGTCTCTTACTGCAGTTACAATTCTACATACTTGTCCTAGTAAGCTCACAGGTAAATGATTGATTCACTACATTTATGCTTGCCTTGTCATATTTGTTGTCAATATTCTTTTAGGGTGGACCACCCTGTTTAAAAATACTGGAACCGTAGACATGAGTGAATAGTATTTCTCTGTGTGATCTCTTCCATCATGTGTGGGCAACGAACACTGCATTGTATAGAAAGAAAGTGTCATTTCCAGCTTTTACATAGACTATGATCTTTTATATGGAATACAATTTGCCTACTTGCTTTGTGTCGCACTACCGGCAGTCCACCCTTGAAGCTAAACATTATGCCACTGATAATTCCTTGGTTTATTTGTTCAAATACGAATTTGATATGATTCTAATGTTCCTACTTCAGTTTTGAAATGTGTGTCTGCCTATTATAGAGACATAAGAGGTTTGTATTTCTGTGTGTGGTCTGGTCAGCACGGTTGGGAGTGAACTTTGCATATGCAGGGGTTTATAGGGAGACACTCATCAAATTGAATCCGCAATGCATTCCATAGATAATCTGACTACTTTTTATGTTTTCATGAATCTCAGATTCTGAACAGCATCATAATGATTATGAGCTTGCGCGCATGAAAAGAATAAAGTGGAACAGTGCCATGGCTGTCAAACTTGGCATTAAGGGACTAAAATCAAGTCTGGATGCAATGCAATGCAAACGCTCTCCACCTACAGATTCATGCTCAGAATATGATCCTAACAGTGATTCTGAGCTAGAGGGAGACCTAAGTCAATGTAGCTCCCTAGTGGAGGAGTCAGAGGCAGATGCCCTATCTTATTCACCCATCAAGGTGCTTGCTCTAACTTTCCAAGGTTATATTGGCCGCACATATCTTGCAACTGATGCTTTGCATTGCTTCTACTTTGTGGCATTGCCATTAGCTTAGTTTACCCATCGTGTATGTGAATACACCCTGCCTATCCATTTTCAGTACATATTCCATCTGTCATCATACCATATTTATCCATCCAAATGTTGTTCTTGTGTATCAGACGTTCAAAGGGAAGAGGGCGATTGCTGATCGCGGAGGAGCACGAGCAAAGTATTTGGAAAAGGTAGTGACACCTGATAAATCAAATAGCCCATTAGGTGTAGTTGCAATATCACCTGACCCACAAAACACCCCAACTCTAGCAAACTCTAGCCCTACTACACTGGTCATTTCTGATGCCCCAACTCAGTAGACCCCAACTGCAGCAAACAGTATGATGATGCCAGTGGACATAGCACCAGCTCTACGATGCAAAACCCCCATTCTAGCAAAGAGTACAACAAATCCAGTTGCCAAATCCCTTTTCGAACCAGAGAGAGCCCCAATTGCAGCAAATAGGACCCATGTACCATTTCTTTCCAGTTTAGAAGATGAAGCTTATATTGTTGTCAGGAACTTTGTGCGCATCTTTCCTTCATGGAAAGATTATACCGCAGACACAGAACAATTTCCAGTCTTCCTCCGCAACTTACGCATAAGTAATGTACTAATGTTATTCATGGTAATTGCTGCATATGTTTTTGCTGACAGAAGACACAAGATTTCATTTTTTAAATAGGCGAGGACCAAACTGGATTGTCAAGACTGGCAACGGTTGGTTGCGCTTTTCAAGCACTCGTTGATGAAGTATTGTTCATACCTGAGGCAAGCGCACTTCGATGGCAAGCCTCTAAATGAAATTTCTGTAAAGTCTCCGATGCTAGACAGTGACTGGAATAATCTTGTTACACATTGGTCTCGTCTGCAGCGTGAGGTACTGTCTATGATATCACATTACAATTTGAACTACATTTCTGCATTTGCCTTAACGTCTCACTTGTACGAAAACTGTTAGCAGAAGAACATTCATTCTCAAGGGACCATAGAATCTCGCAACTATATTGCACACTGCATTGCTATTGTGAGTACCTCTTGCCCTGTATGACCATACTTACTTTCATAGTTGTTTGATTATGTAGCATCACTGCACATGTTAGCCTCGTTATCGTCCATTTGGTGGACATTATAAGATCCGTATGGACTCTTACATAAATTTAGAATCAACCCAATGCTTTTGAAGAGGTTTAGCTCTGTAGTCCTCTTGTAAGGACTGAACGTCGTCTATCACTGTACTTACATTAACAGCTACTCCCTCCGTCCCATAATATAAGAACGTTTTGTACAGTACACCAGTGTTCAAAACACTCTTGTATTATGGGAAGAGGAATTGGTTCATTGTGTAGCATTCTGCGTCTTATCTCCCTCGCCCACCATTTACTAAAAAACATTAGATCTATATTTAATCTTACCAAAAAGTTGAATACACAGACAATGCCAGTGCAGAAGTGTAGCCCATTGCTCTTGTTAGTACATTTTGTCCTCTAATGCTTGTACTTCCAGGGATTGGCAGTTGATTATGTAGCATCAATCTGCATCTTATCTTCATTATCCTCTATCCCTTCTAGTATTATCATGTCTATAATTACTCTCTACAAAATATAGAGTACAGGCAATGCTTTTGAAGAAGATTCTGTGCTGAAATTCTTGAGTTATCCTTCCCTTGACATGGAGAAGGGCATTATAAAGCCGGTGTTAACTGTTAATGTAAGTCAGTCCTTCTAAAGCCTTTATCCTCAACTGTTGGTTAATTTGCTCATACTCCCTATCGTTTACTGGTGTTTAGTTTGTTGTTTCTATCAAAGTGCATGTTCGCAACAACCGTAAGTTCCAAGTTTTACTTGTAAAACCAAATTCCTTATTCATACCATGCACATTACTCAATACTCCCTTTATGCATGCTTGTTTTTGTGGATCTATAATCTAGTGTGTGCTGAAGCAGCCCACGTTTACACCTTGTCATCTCCTGTTTTATCTTACTGATGTGGCTGATGATATGAACAACATGCCATGCACATTAACCAAAATAGATACAATGATTGTTTTTGCCCTTCATCTATGCTTGTTATGTTGACATGGTAATCCAGTAGTGTGGTGAAGCTCCCCGCATTATGAACAATGCCAAATTATGCTATTGATATTTTGAACTAACTCTTTGTTTTCTAATTTGAAATTGGATGGAATTGACAGCACAATTATCATCTTTGTTTATACACGTGCAAAACCTGTCATCTCTCTGCTTGTTTCAGGGTGATATGCCTGATGGCATGCACAAGTCTGCTGAAGGCTGTGAGACAAACCCAACATATATTGCAACAAAGAAGGCAAAACATCTTGAAGATAGCGAGACAACCCCAAAGTCTTGTCTTGATGCAGTGTTCAAGTTACTTGAAACTAGCAGTCAGACAAGCTCACAGAATTTGCTGTCTGAATCAGTTTGACTTCTTCAGTCCCAAGTTCTAGTAGAAAGGCATTCTGCAACTCAACTTCGACTTGAAGTCCTATCTCTAACAAAGATTGCAGAGAACACCAATGAGAACCTCATTGCTAAACAGCTACACCTGGAAGCTATGACCGACATGCTAGGCCGGTCTCACAACCTTGCTCAGTAGCTTGCGCAACAGTTCCTGCGCAAGGCTAACCTTTCTTGAACTATCTTGGAAGTGGTCTCGATTCAGTATTATTTTGTTACACTAGAATGGTGCCCAGTTTTTGTAATCTGCTTCTTCCTTGCACTTTATGATCACTGGTGGCGAACTTCGATGCCCAGTGGATGTAATATACCATAAATCCTTTCTTGTATAGTGTAGGTTTATTCTAAGTTACTATGCCGTAATTTCTTTATTGTATAGAGTAGGTTTGTTTTTAGCAGGCCACAATTGGGCCGGCCTGCATCTTTCTTGGGCCCGAATGGCCATCGGGGCCTTCACACTTTGCGCCAGGCCCACAACTTACTCCAGCCTATATTTGGCCCAAATTTTGGTTGGGCCTTTTGTGGACCCAGTGCTTAGTTTGGCCCATGTAGCGTTGGGCCATTAACATGCTGAATATTCTGGTGGCTTGTTATGGCCGAGAAGAAACCATGGGCCTTTAGCAAGCCGAAATTCATGTTGGGCCTCAATTTTCACTAGTCGTCGACGGGCCTTCAGCAGGCTGAAAGGTAGACTGGGCCTTTTTTGGCTCAGTTATATGACGGGCCGTTACCAGGCCAAAACATATCTCGAGACTTAGTTTGCCCACTGATATCATGGGCCTTTAAGAGGCCGAAAGCTTTGTACAGGCATCAATGGGTCGAATTATACAACAGGCCTTTAACAGGCCCAAAGTCACGTTGGGCTGAACTGTTGCCAGCTTTATCACGGGCCGTTAGTGGGCTGGATGTCACGTCAGACCATATATGGCCCATGGGCAGCACGGGCCATTCCCAGGCCGAAAGACAAACCGGGCTAAAATGGGCCCATGTCTACATCGGGCCTTTGACAGGCAGAAAGTCACTAGACCGTAATTGGGCCCAAATATTCGGCGAACACTTAACGGGCCAGATATGGCTTCAGGCCGTAAATGGGCCTTATTAAACAGGCTGTTATTGGGCTGGCCCACTAGTACCTGAGTAAGTACTACGGGCCTTTGACTGGGCCGACCTTTTTAAACTATATGGGCCATTGTTGGGCCCTGCCACGTGTCGACGTATCATAGGCATGACTCCTCCAATGGACGCACGACATCTGGCCCACCGAGAAGCAAACACGTGTTTCCTCCGGCCAATAAGAATTTTACATGTGGAAAATCCCCATTGGTCCGGGCTGTTAACGGGTTATCGGATCCAAAACCGGACCCGATAGCTTAACGGCGACCCATTACGGTCGATGCCACGTGTCGGTCACCCTTGACGAAAGCACTTCTATGATGCACGATTTATCGTCATGGAAGTGGACACTTCTGTGATGATAATTTTGGTAATGTCATGGAACACTTCTACAACAACACAGGTATGACTATCTTGATTCTATCATAAAATCGTCATGGATGTACATGCATGATAGAAAACGTGACCTACTGTGACAAACACGTATTATCACAAAAGTGTATTTTTTTGTAGTGATGCTTATAATCAAAAAAAGCTTTTACTAAACATATCGTTGATGCTATGATGCAATCTTATGAAGAAAAGCTTAATTTGGAAGTTTCTATTCCTAGAAAACTTTATGATGAGTGGGAACCTATTATTAAGATTAAGATTAAATATTATGAGTGCTATGCTTTGTGTGATTTGGGTGCTAGTATTTCCACGATTCTGAAAACTTTATGTGAAGTGTTAGATTTCCGTGAATTTGATGGTTGTTCCTTAAATTTGCATCTTGCGGATTCCACTATTAAGAAACATATGGGAAGAATTAATGATGTTCTTATTGTTGCAAATAGGAATTATGTGCCCGTAGATTTCATTGTTCTTGACATAGATTGCAATCCTACTTGTCCTATTATTCTTGGTAGACCTTTCCTTAGAACAATTGGTGCAATTATTGATATGAAAGAAGGAAACATTTGATTTCAATTTCCGTTAAGGAAAGGCATGTAACACTTTCCAAGAAAGAAAATTAAATTTCCTTATGAATCTATTATGAGAGCCACTTATGGATTGCATGCTGGCGGAGGTGGCCAACACGTTTGCGGCCACCGCCGACACCGAGGAATAGTAGACCACGGGAGCCGCCACCGCTCTGAACCCACAAATGCTACGACCACCGCGTCGACGGCATAGACACCCGGTGTGTTGCCCAGTTTGGCTCAAAACATCGTGGACCCCAGCCGCGGCCGGCATTAGAAATTATACCTACTTCCAGAATTTATTCACGATTAGTAAAAAAATGACCAAAATATAATTAATTACGCATGGTCTTGACTTGTTGTGCTCGCACTGCTAGTAGGAACTAGAGGTTTTTCTTTATCTATAACTCTCCCTTGTTGTGCTCGCACTGCTAGTAGGAACTAGAGGTTTTTCTTTATCTATAACTCTCCTCACATTTTTTGGCTTTGAAGTGAATCATGGTTGTGGACATTATCTATGAATGTGCAGATATCTGTGAACATGAGTTTGATGTGGAAGTTGAACTTGGAATGTTGGGCTTGCGCGTGAACTATACCATGTCCAATGCTTCGTCTGTTATTGTTTGGAAAGTAATTGTTGTTATTACATGACCCGAAAAAAATTATTTTGTGCCACATCAGTAGATGCACGGACATCACAACAGGCATGCTGACTGGATAAACATTTGAACCTAGCTATTATGAAGGAAAATTTGTATTGACAATAGTTTTAGATAGCAGGAGACGCCTAGCCTGCTCTGCCTTTGCTAGCTTCTTTCTCGCTTCTTCCATCTCTTCTTTGGCTTGGGCGAAGAGAGCATCTGATTGCTCTTTTCGCTTCTTTAGGAACTCGGCTACATTCTCAAGGGCTACTGCATGCTTTCTTTCAGCCTTTACTAGAACCACGAGGACACGAATAGTTGACGACTCCACCTGGCTTGTGTGTAATCCAGCATCATCTGGGAATTTGCACCTTGTGTCTAATCCAGCATCATTAGGGAACGGGCACCTTGTGTGTAATCCAGCCTCATTTTGGAAACATGATCTCGAGGTTGACCATACTTCCCTCCTCGCAGGAACTGCATCCTGACATGAAGTTACTTCTTTTTTAGATCAATACTCAGAGCAACCCAGATCCATTTAGTAGAAGCCAGATAAACAGGACTCAGAGAAGTGAATTCAAAAGGAAAAATATAAAAACAGACCCCAAGGTGAGAACACCCACTTCCTATATCAAGCTAAAAACGAAAGCATTAGGATGATTAAGACTCTTCTTATTACACATCGAAGAACACGAGGCTAAGAGAAACAGAAACTACAACATATACACATCGAAGAACACGAGGCTAAACGAAAGTAATTGAAAGGGTGTTACAAACCAAAGCTCGTTTTACAGGTTCGGTGCAGCTCCTCTTTAACTTGCCATGCTCCTTGAAGATGTCCCCGATATCCCGTGTTTGGTCTTCATTGCTCCTCTGCATGTTCGCACTCGTGGTTTTAAAATCTCAACATGGCAAGAAAAATATAGTAATACTCACGCATCTTGTGGGCAACATTAAAGCACTCATCTGCCATGTTAGAGCATCTCCAACAGAAGCGCAATGCACGACGCGTTAAAAAAGCATTTATAGCGCCGGAATAGCCAGTTTTTGCGGGCCCGGAGTGCGGAGATAGACAAGTAGAGATAGAGAGTAGAGAGTAGAGACATAGATAGTTCTCAGCATAGATAGATAAAAAATAGATAGTTCAACTACTCCTCATCGTCCGACTCCTCCTCGGTGATGTCCTCCTCCGACGTCTCAATGTAGGCGTCAAGATACCGATCGTCGTCGGAGTCCCAGGGTGACGCTGCTCCTAGCTTCATGTTGAATTGAGCGGCCGCTTTTCGCGTATGCTTGTCCTCGCGATAGGTGGCTCGCTCCGCCCTCCTCTTCTCCCTCTCCGCCCTCCTTTGCGCGTAGAACTCGCGCTCGTTCATGATGTGTTGCAAGAAGCATTGGCGCCACAGCACCATGGCTTCCTCGTCCATCTCGGCGATGCCGAGACGGTGCGCCCACCTCCAGTTGTCGAGACGATCCTCGTCGGTGATAAGCCGCGGGGGAGGCGCGAGCTCCTGCGCCCGCTCCCGCGTCGGCACATTGGGGAAGTTCAATGTTCTATGAGGTCACAGGAGGCACCACGCCGCCACGTCGTAAGCGCGGGCGGCCTCGTAGGCGGTGTCGAAAGTGCTGAGGCCTAGGCGCATCCTGCGGAACTGGATCTCGGCGGAGAAGCCACCGGAGGGGCGCGCGCGGACGCCGCGGTATCCCCAAGTTTCCCAGTGACGCGGCGGCGAGGCGAGAAAGAGCGGGGAGAGAGCGGTGGCGAGGCACAGAGCGAGGAGAGAGCGGTGGGAGGGCATTGGATTTTATAAAGCGCGCTGGACGCCGCGCGCCAAAACTAGCGCATGCCCGGCCGCTTTTTCCACCCCGCGCGCGATCCTTTCCCGACATCCCTGCTATCTCTACTCTCTTCTCTACTCTTATATTTATTTTACATTTATATGTATCTATACTCTTATAAAAAACAGAGTTGGTGATGATGGTGTGCCTGCCATCCTGCAATATAGGCCGTCCGATTTATATCCGGCGGATAGGAAGGAAACTATGGCAATTTTGCAAAGATACCCAGACCCCTCTCCACATTTGTGAATAAGGCCTTCCCTCGTTCATCCTTTTCTCCCACAAGATAAACTACTCATACAAATGCATCTTGATGTTCCGTGCATTGCATGGGCATCTTGTTAGTTCTAAAAAACTTTCCATCATTTGCCACACTACTGGTTGCAGATGAAGAACCTACCCAAGCACAGCGCGATACATGAGTGACGCACAATTACAAGGTGATATTCTGTTGGACAATGGAGGCTATAACCAATTACTTTTACGGGAACAATAGCATTATAGCAACCAGGAAATTTGAAGGGTAGGTATGAACAAAATTGGAACTGCACATGTACTGCTAAGAGTTTCAATACACACATTACCAATCGAGGAGGAGTACGATGGTCACGGCGGCTTCTGTGCATCATGGTCGGCAACGGGAGTCAGTTCATTGTCCACGACGGCGGTGCTTCTGCGCTTGGTGTTGGCTTCCGAGAAGCAGATCCGAGACCGTGGAAGACGGTGTTGGGGAAGAGGCTCCGTGTACGACGACGACGGTGGACCAGCTCCAGTGCGGCATATGATGTCGTCGATGAGGCAGATGCACTGCGGTGGACGAGTGCGCCGATGTAGAAGGGGAGGATCCCGAAGGCTACGATGTCGTGGAGAAGTCTATTTTGCGGTGGGGATAGAAAATGGGGAGTATTCAGGTGTACTACTCTGGGTGCCGGGGTGGGTTGGCTGGGTAGGGTGAACCTGAAGTTACCAAAACAGCCCCCTACCAAGCGTCATCCATGGGCATGTTCTGAAGGGTATGATGGTAACTTCGCACTGCTCGACTCAGGGTCGCGGGAGATCTTCCCGCCAACCTCAAAATTTTGTGACACTGAACTCCCCGTGTGGCGTGTTGGGTGATTGGGCTAAGCAACTAGCAAGTAGTACTAGTAACTACTAGTACTCCCTCCATTTCTATTAACTCTGCATATTAGGTTTGTCTAAAGTCAAACTTCCTAAAGTTTGACCAAGTTTATAGAAAAATATAAGCATTTACCATAACAAATATGTATGATGTGAAAGTACATTAAATAATGAATCTAATGGTATTTCTTTTTTATTGTATATGTTAATATTTTTTGTTATAAACCTTGTGAGAGTTTACAAAACTTGACTTTGACCAATGCTAATACGCGAACTTAAATAAAAACGGAGGGAGTACACATTTGTTTTCTTAGTTTGTAGTGAATTAATCATTTGTTGCAATTGTGAAATAAATAATTAGGCTACCGACTTCGAATGTAATGGTCTATACAATTCAATAGTTAGAACCATTGTTAAATTCCAAGATGTATACGAGGTCTATAGTACTTCACAATATGCTTAAAATCACATAATCCCAGTTAAATGAAAATATAAATGCATTTCGTAGTTATTACTTTATAGGATGCAACAAAACCAACCATAAATCTATATCATCCATTATAAGAGCAACATTTTGAACACATCCCAGTGTGTGAATGACACATGTAGAGAGAGCTTGCGAAGATGGAGCAGATAGGGCTGGAAAGATTGTATGTATGTGGGTGAGAGAGTAGGAGACAAACCTAACGGGAGAGAGAGAGATAGAGATATAAAGAGAGAGGAAGAAGTTAGGTGTGTGAGAAAGATGGAGACATGCAATATACGTGAGATGCGTGTGCATCCGGATTTTGTACACGTGGAAGGAGAAGAGACAACAGGTTTGATGAGAGAGCTGGAAAAACATGAACGGGAGGGGAAGGATCTCGTGGGTTGAGGGATTGATAATTTTGTGCGGGGGAAGAGAGAGGGATTGGAAATTTTGTGCGAGAGAGAGGGGGGAGAGGAGTCAGTCAGCCGTCGTCACATCATCCTGCTTCCAAATGGCCCCACATTCTCTAGTGCAGTGTGGTTGCCGTCTTCGATCTCCTCGATGCCCTCTTTGAAGATTGAGGTGGTGTGCATGCTGGGGTGCAGAGAAGCACAAGCGAGAGTGGTCGCCATATAACCATGGATGGGGATGGATTGTGTGCTCGGGGGAGGGGGAGTGTGTGTGTGTGGTGTGTGTGTGTGTCAGATATTGAGAGGAATCAAACCTATGGAGAGAATGTGTGTGTATGTGACGGAAAGCTACATGCTAAATAGGGTTTTCACGAAGAGATTGTGCGTGCGAGATAGAGAGCGATGTGCGGGCCTTGAGGTGGGCAGGGGTCGGGTGAGGGTGTAAAAATGTGTGCGTTGATGCATGTGTTACATGCGATCGTGCGAGGGATGGACGAATAGAGAGAGATGGTTGTTGTGTTACGGATGCTCCTCTCTCTCTCTCTCCCTCTCTCGCACACACACAAGTACAAATAGAAGACCATTCTCTCATGTATACACAATGTATCGGCATCTCTCTATGTATCACTCATGCATGATCATTTGCACATTCACACCTCTCTATGTCTCTATCACACGCACACCGTCTCCACATTGCCCTTCCGCCACAACACACATATGGACACATACACACGTTCTCTCTCGGTCACACATAGAAAATCAGTATTAAAAAACTAGGGTGCACCTAAAACGTCGAAATCCAAATAAACATGAACTGAAGCTAAATTGAAATATATGGAAATATTGTAGCGTGAAGAACTTTTCCAGGAAAAAGAAGTTGAGTAATATTCGGGGATTGTTTTCACACACACAAAAAGGTTCGGTGGATGTCCTTCGAGCGCGACACAGTGACGCAACGTTCGATCGACCACGCGGCCGCGGTGCACGCACTTGGACAGGATTCCGTATCGTTGCTGTGGTAACTAATATAAGTGTTGCCTCAGTCTAATGTTTACGCGTACTAGTACGGTTACGCGGATCTTCAACCATTTCGCAAACCCTTCCCTAACTCGTTTGTCAATGTTTCTTGGATTTTGCGCCTGTAACTCCTCTTCGTACATGCTACGGAACATAGTGATCACATCAAACATCTAAATATATAAGAACGTGTTGCAAGTTTAGTAGATTACGATGTATAAGCTGCAGTACTTAGCACTTACTTGATATAAGGTAGAATCTCAGGACAGTTATTCAACACATACCAAACCATTTTGTCCAAATCTTTGGGTTTTTCATCTTGTGGACTCTTCCCTGTTACTCGAACAGAACGATGGAAAACATTGAGCTCAGGATTATTTTTGCCCACCTTTTTGCTAGGCTGAGCAGCCGTTTCCATGTATTTTGAGCAGGATGTCAATGCTTCTGTAGCAATGTAGGCCTATGCAATGGAACACTCAGGTCTAGCTATGTTCCTAACATAGCCCTTGAAAGTGCCTAGCCGCCTTTCAATAGGGTACGTCCATCCATACTGTACTGGACGTCTAAGTAGTGCCTCATGAGGTAGATGAACAGTCAAATGCACCATCACATCAAAGAAGGCTGCAGGATATATCTTCTCAAGGTCAAATAGGATAGTTCGTATATTTTATTTAAGATGCTCCACTATATCTATCCTGATATTTCTACTGCAGAGTTCCCTGAGGAATTGTCCAAACTCTACAATTGCTCTGTATAAGTCAGGGCGGACCAATCCTCTAAGGAGAATAGGTAAAACCCTTTGAAGTAGGGCGTGGCAGTCATGAGTTTTCAACCCTCGTACATTGGTTCCATCTGCACTGATTCTCTTTTCGGGGTTGGAAGCAAATCCACGTGGGAATCTCACATGTGACAGAACCTTGTAGAATTCTTTCCTTTTTTGCTTGTCCAAGACATACTCCCTCCGTTTCTTTTTACTCCGCGTATAAGATTTCTGTCAAGTCACTGCGCAAACTTTGACCAAGTTTATAGTAATAAATATTAACATCTACAAAGCCAAATGTCTATAATACAAAACTATATTCCATGATGAATCTAGTGATATTAATTTGGTATCGTGAATGTTCATACTTTTTTCTATAAGTTTGGTCAAAGTTGAGATAGTTTGACTTCACACCAAATTTATATGCAGACTAAAAAGAAACGGAGGGAGTACGCAGCTGGTGCCATATTATGTGATGCACCATCGTTTTTCACCTGCAAATCAGATATGATACCCAGGTGTGTCAAATAAATCCTAGATTTTAAGGTATCTTTTGTCTTGCCTTGAATATTAAGAAGTGTGCCGTTAATGTTGTCACATATATTTTTCTCGGTGTACATCATATCAAGATTATGCCACAAATCCAAATCTTTCCAATACTCCAAGTCCCACAAAGTGGACCTTCGGTAAACAATAATCTCTCTTCTACCCTTCCACGATTTCTTCACCAGCTACAACTATCGAGATGGTTTTCTAGTGTAATATGACTAACCTTCTGTAATTCCTCCTGCAGCTCATCGCTGGCAAGCCTCTTTGGCGCATCACGCTTTTCATGATCTGCTTTGAACATAGGTTTTTTGTATTTTCTAAGACGCGACTTGTTGGGGATATAACTACTGGGTATGACCCGCCCAGGAGGGGCCGGGTCATACCATTGGCGGCTTGTTATGAGAAGGCCCAAGAGGGCGTTGAAGATGGCGGCCCATGAAGATGGCTTATTGAAAGCCCAAGACCCGGAGGTGACTTGAGACCCATGGGTATGAACCGCCATATGTTTAACTTGTATTGTAAGACAAGCTTAGTTGGTCACTGAGCCGGACACGTTGTGTATGAGCCGGCCGGGACTCTGTAAGCCGCCAGGCATCAACCTATGTATATAAAGGGGTGACCCGATGGCGGGTTAAGTCGAATAACAATCAATCGAGAGCTAGGTCAAGCGTATTCGCTCCCTAGTAATCAAAACCCAAGCAATACAACCTAAAGCAGGAGTAGGATTTTACCTCGTTGAGAGGGGCCGAACCTGGGTAAAACTCTCTGTGTCCTTTGTCCCGTTTTAACCCCTTCAAGCTAACTATGTCGCGATGGCTCCACACCTAAGTCCTTTTGCTAGGGCATCTGCCGTGTTAAGTCCAGGACAGTTGGCGCCCACCATGGGGCCAGCGCATGCTGGTTTCGAGTTCTTGAAGGGCAGCTTCACAGGGATCAAGGGATACGCCGTAGGCCGGATGACCAAGAGTCGTCACGGCAAGCTCTATATCGATGACGTTGGCTGGGGTCCTGAGGCTGGTTCAACTGAGTACGGGTACCGGGTCCCCTTCGACGGAATCCACGTCTTCATCGGCAAAGTTGGCGAGTCAGGCCCTGAGCCGGACACCTGCACCGACATCAATGAGACGGCTCAGCGTGCATGACCTGCCAAGGTTCAAGCTGCCGTGAAGTGCGCCTTTGTTGGTTTCATCCACGGGGTGGATCTTGAGGAAGAATCTGTGTCCAGGGAGAGACGGTAATCTACTCTGATGGTGAGTCCTCAACTGGTGAGACCGATTCAATGTATCCACTGCAGGACGGCGGGCTTGGGGGCTGTTCTGATGGTGATAGTATTCCAGACCCCTATGAGCCGCCGAACAGGGTTGCAATCTTCATGGCCGGTACACAACCAGTGCTTGGTTCGACGACCGCCGCGGCTATGACCTCTAGCTCAACGGCTACGGTGACGGCTGGTGCAAGCGGTTCTGCACGCCCGCCGGCTCAAGTTCTGACCAAGCTGTTGGATGCTTTGGCAACTTTGATGGGGGCGGAGGTAACGCCGGAAACTCAGGAACAACATAAAGTGGATGTCACGAGGATACGAGATGAGATAGCTCAAGCCAAGGAAGAGCTGGCAGCTGAGAACGCTAGGATGACCATGGGAACAAGCTGCTTTGGATGCTCAGGCACAACGGGTTCATGCAGAGTCCTTCCGACTTACCTTGGATCAAAACGCTTCGAACGCCATCATGAGGAGGAGGCATTAGACTCGTCTGCCCACAGAGTTTGAGGCTAGGAACCTTTTTAACACGCCTGGGGCAGGGACCAGTGACCGGCCAGTGGCAAACCGGGTTGTTGAGACACCCGTGACCGGAGCGCCGGTTCAGCCGCATGCTGTGGATCCGCCTTGTTTGAATGTGACTCCGCCTCAGCATGTGCCGACACAGCCGGGTCATTATTCTAACCCTCTGGATAATATGATTGCTGCGGCGACACGATTGACGGCTCTCCCAGTTGAAGGAGATTCTCCAGTTGCGATAGATATGCGGAGGGCCAGAGAACTTCTTCGGACAGCAGTGGCTCAACAGGCGGCTTATTCATACAACCGTGAAAGGATTCACCCGACCCCTCGTCTGAGCCGGAGTTATATTAGACATATTGACTCGCCAGCCGTTTCAAGCAGTGAGCAACACCATAACCAGCCTCGTAGGCATGACCCAGCGCGCGGTGGTGTCGATGCTCAGACTTTGGTGGATCATGGCAGGGCGCGTCGGGAGGCTGAGCTAGCGGCTCAGCTAGCGGCTCAACAACAATCTTCAGTTTATCCATCAGCGTTTGTGGAGGCATGAGTGACCTCTAGAACCTTGGGTGTACCTTGTTTAGTGTCGGCTTTACGCAACGAGCGCTTGCCTAAGGATTTCAAGGGCCCCCGCAAGGTGCCTAATTACACTGTGGACCATCCCCCAGAACCCTGGATTGAGAGCTATGAGATGGCCATGGAGATGTTGGATGTTAGCGATGCTGCGTGTGCTAAGTATTTCACTATGATGTTAGATGGGCCGGCTCGTACTTGGTTGAAAGGGTTGCCCTCTAACTCCATCAGGTCATGGGCGAAATTGAAGATGCGTTTTATTCAAAATTTTAAAGACACATGCAATCAGCCTATGTCAATTCTGGATTTAGACTCTTGCGTCCAAGGTGAGGGCGAGTCAACAACTAATTGGGTGCGCCGGATTTCGGTCGTTATACATTCATCGGACAGTATCAACGCTGGCTCAGCAGTCCTAATGTTGGAGAAGAATTGTTGTTTCCTTCCCCTTAAGCAGAAACTGGCGCGGCTTAAACGCCACTGCAATGACATGGGAAAGCTCATGGCGGCTCTCGTCAAATATGCCGACTCTGATAGTACTAAAGACCCTGAGTCTGATGAGGAGATGGCTAGTAAGGGGAAGAAGAGTGACAATGCAAAAGGGCAGCAACACAATACGACGGGTCAAAGTGGCAATGGTAAGCGCAAAGCTGATGGAAGTTTAGACTTTGTGGCTAACACCAATACGCAGAATAATAATCAGCGTCATAAGGGAAAGCCACCCCGGCTTGGAGGGCCAAAGTTCAACCTCGAGGCGATGATGAACCAACCTTGCCCAAAGCACGGTACGTAGGAGAAGTCGGCCAATCATCTATGGAAGGATTGCTTCATCATGAGGGAGTATAGAAATTCCAATTTTTTCCAGAATAATCATGGCCCGAATGGCAGTTCAGGATCCGGCTCTCCTAGACCTGGCTTTGGCGGTGGATCAAACTCCGGTTTTAGGGCCAAGGCAATCAAGGCGGTTTTAATCAGCAATCTGGTCAAGGGAATCAGCAGCAGCAGTCTGGTTATCAGAGTAATCCAAAGCAACTGAATAGTGGTCAGTATCATGTGTTTACCACAAGTTTATGCAAACGGGACCAGAAGATTCATAAGAGGGCACTCAACGCGGTTGAGCCGGTGGTCCCTCGTTACTTACGATGGTCTGAACATCCTATTCTTTGGAGCCGTGAGGATCACCCGCCCCGGGTTGACAATCCGGGTCAGTTGGCTTTGGTGGTTGCGCCTCAGGTTGGGGGGTACAAGTTTAGTAAGGTGCTCATGGATGGAGGCAGCAACATCAATATCCTTTACTATGACACTTTCCATCGTATGAATTTGACTCACAAAGATCTTAAGCCATCTAATACTGTTTTCCATGGCGTGGTGCCTGGTAAGTCGGCGTATCCCGTGGGTAAGATAGCTTTGGAAGTGGCTTTCGGTGATGATCATGATTACAGAGCTGAGACATTGACTTTCGAGGTGGTCAAGATCAAGAGCCCTTATCATGCTTTGTTTGGGCGGCCGGTTTATGCTAAGTTTATGGCAAGACCTTGTTATGTTTATCTGCAGCTTAAGATGCCGGGTCATAACGGTACCATCACAGTGCATGGGAACAGGAAGATAGTCTGGGAATGTGAAGAGGGCGATGCTGCTTATGCTAAGTCTGTTTGTGCAACAGAGGAGTTGAAGTTTTACAAAGATAATGTTGACCCGGCAGATATGACACCTTTGAAGAAGCCAACCATAGAGCATGACCCTCTGTTGAAGTTTAAGTCGGCAGATGATACTAAGTTGGTTGATTTCGTCCTGGCGACTTGTCTAAGCAATTCAGTATCAGTGCGAATATGGATCCGAAATAGGAAAGCGCACTCATCAAGTTCATCCGCAAGAACCGGGACATCTTTGCATGGAAGCCTTCAGACATGCCAGGTGTACCGAGGGAACTCGCTAAGCACACTCTCAATGTTGATCCAAAGTTTAAACCGGTCAAGCAATTTCTTCGTCATTTTAATGAAGAGAGGCATAAGGCCATTGGTGAAGAAGTGGCCCGGCTCTTAGCAGCTGGGTTTATAATTGAAGTTTTTCATCCTGAGTGGTTGGCTAACCCGGTGCTGGTACTTAAGAAGAATGGCACTTGGCGTATGTGTGTGGACGACACAGACCTTGACAAGGCATGTCCGGCTGATCCTTTTGCTCTCCCCCGTATTGATCAGATCATTGATGCTACGGCAGGTTGTGAGCGTTTGAGTTTTTTGAATGCTTACTCTGGTTATCATCAGATCAAGATAGCAGTCAAAGACCAGGAGAAGACGGCTTTCATCACTCCCTTTGGAGCTTTCTACTATGTGTCTATGCCTTTTGGGCTCAAGAGTGCCCAGGCGACTTACCAGCGGTGTGTTCAGAATTTCCTCCATGACCAGATTGGACGCACTGTTCATGCCTATGTGGATGATATTGTTGTGAAATCCCAGAAGAAGGAGACCTTGATAGATGATTTGAAAGATACCTTTGAGAATCTCCGGGTCTACAAGACGATTCTTAACCCGGCCAAGTGTGTCTTTGGTGTACCAGCAGGCAAGCTTTTGGGTTTTTTGGTTTCTGAAAGGGTCATTGAAGCTAACCCGGAGAAAATCAAGGCTATCACTTCCTTAGCTAAGTCGGTGTGTATTAATGATGTCCAGCGTCTGGCGGGTCGTATTGCGGCCTTAAGCCGGTCCATAAGCCGGTTGGGCGAGAAGGCCATCCCTCTGTACCAAATGATGAAGAAAACAGATCACTTTGTCTGGATTGATGCTGCTAATCAAGCGTTTGAGGCATTGAAAAAGCAGTTGGCTGAGCCGCCGATCCTGGCAGCTCCTATTGATAAGGAGCCCTTATTGTTATATGTGGCTGCTAATAGCAGAGCCGTCAGTGTGGCAATTGTTGTGGAATGGAAAAAGGCAGGCAAGGAATATCCGGTTCAGCAGCCGGTTTATTATATCAGTGAGGTACTCATTGAATCCAAACAGAGGTACCCACATTGGCAGAAGCTGGTTTATGGGGTGTTCATGGCTAGTCGTAAATTGAAGCAATATTTCTTTGGTCATCCCATCACTGTGGTCAGTTCTGCTCCCTTAGGGGATATTATTCAAAACAAAGAAGCCACAGGTCGGGTAGCCAAGTGGGCCATTGAGCTCGGACCCCATGGTTTGAAGTATATGCCTCGAACAGCTATCAAATCTCAAGCACTTGTGGATTTTATCAAAGACTGGACAGAGTTGCAGATGCCTAAGGAGAAACCGGATAGCACATATTGGACTATTCACTTTAATGGATAGGCAGTTGGAAGGCTCGGGTGCTAGAGTAATTTTGACTTCCCCACGAGGTGATAAATTTTGCTATGTTTTAAGGTTGATGTTCCCTTGTACTAACAATGCATCTCAGTATGAGGCCTTGCTCCATGGTCTTCGGATGCCTAAAGAGATGAATCTAAGCTGGGTGAGGTGTTTTGGCGACTCAGATTTGGTGGCTCGGCAAGTTTCGGGCACTTGGGATTCTAAAGATCCACTCATGGCGGCTTATCGCCGAGAGGTTGATGCTATTGCTGGTCATTTCAAAGGTTATCAAGTGGAACATGTTGATCGCAGGAAAATGAAGCGGCTGATGCCTTAAGCCGGCTAGGGTCCCAACGTAAGCCGATACCACCTAATGTTTTCCTTGATATTTTGCATAATCCTTCAGTTAAACTGCTCATGGAGGAAGATCTTGCTATTCCTGACCCGGAGGCACAACTGGTGGCGGCTCTTCATGCTATTCCTGATTGGACAGTTCCATATTTGGCTTATATGACCTGGGGTGATTTACCTGAAGATGAAGTTTTGGCCAGGCAGATAACCCGGCGGTCTAAGTCAATGACTATTGTCAATGGAGAGTTGCACCGATGCAATGTTACAGGGGCGTTTCAACATTGTGTTTCTCCTGAAGAGGGCCATGAGATACTACAAGAGATTCATGAAGGAGATTGCGGCCATCATGCCGGCTCTAAGTCTCTCGTGGCTAAGGCTTTTCGTCATGGGTTTTATTGGCTGACGGCTCATGCTGATGCAGAGGATTTGGTTAGCAAATGTGATGGTTGTCCAAAAATTTCAAGACGAGCTCATGTGCCGGCTCAATAATTGAGGATGATTCCAATTACTTGGTTGTTTGCAGTTTGGGGGCTGGATATGGTTGGGCCTTTTAAAAGATCCAAGAACAAAAAGACTCACCTCTTGGTGGCGGTTGACAAGTTTACAAAATCGGTTGAGGCAGAGCCGGTCAGTAAATGTGACGCGGCAATAGCAGTTCAATTCATCAAAAAGGTGATTTTCCATTTTGGCTACCCTCACAGCATCATCACTGATAATGGCACTAATTTATCTAAAGGTGCTATGAAAGAATTTTGTCAATGTGAACATATTCGTCTTGTGTGTCATCTGTGGCTCACCCCCAGTCCAATGGTCTAGCTAAAAGAGCCAATCAAGAAATCTTGCGAGGCATCAACCCCGGCTTATAGTCCCTTTGCAGAGGACTCCGTGTTGCTGGGTGGAGGAGTTTCCCTTAGTGTTATGGAGTATCAATACTACCCCCAACAGGTCTACGGGTTACACGCCTTTCTTCATGGTTTACAGAGCAGAGGCGGTTCTCCCTAGTGACATCCGTCACGACTCGCCCCGTGTGGCGGCTTATGTGGAAGCTGATAATGAACAAGCACGTTAGGATGCTCTTGACCTGTTGGATGAGGAGTGTGACCTTGCGGTGACTCGTTCGGCGATTTACCAGCAAGATCTGTGTCGTTATCATAGCCGCCGGGTTAAAACCAGGACCTTTCAAGAAGGAGATTTGGTCCAGGATCAAACTGACATGCACAAGTTATCCCCACCTTGGGAAGGGCCCTTTTTGGTCAGCAAAAATCTGAACAATGGCTCATATTACCTTATCGATGTTCGAGACCACAAGGACTCACGCACGTCGGAGGAGGAGACCTGTCGGCCGTGGAATATTGCTCATCTTCAGCCTTATTACACCTGAGCCACCGGCTCTTGTGATGTACATACTTCTACCAATGTATATATTATGATTAGTATAATAAAGCCGGCATCCCTGATAATTCAGGGCCTCTGTCGTTTCATTTCTGATAATCTGAGTCTTTATTGTCACTTCATAAGATCACTTGGGGGCTTCCTGCTTATTGAGCATATCTATGACTACCCTCTTGATCCGGCTTGTACGCCTTGATTGCAACTTACTTTGGGGGCTTCCTTCTCATTGAGCATAGCTATGACTACCCTACAGATCCGGCTTATACGCCTGGAATGAAATATTACTTGGGGGCTCCTTGTTGATGAACAGAGCTTTGTTGTCCCTTGTAATAGGCTTGGACGCCAGGTGTATTCACCAAAAATCCGGGTTATCCTGCCTTTGATTGCCTGCCACTCCGACCAGGTAATCCTGGAATGACTCGACGTACTCTTGACAATCAATCTTCTAAAAGACCCTGAATTTGTCAAAGTTAAAATGGCGATTGGTCATGTGAGGTCCGGCTTACGGGTTTGAATTAAGGTTTAACTCAGTGGTTATGCAGCCCTTGAATAGCACTTGACATTAAGGCTTGGCAGCCTATGAACGCCTTGTTTTTCTGATTTATATTTGCTTTGAACATTTTTTGAGGTTCATCTTTTGTGCCATATTGATATATGGTTGAAAATTGATTAGGGCCATGTCGCCTTGATCCTTATGATTCATATTTGAATCTATCCGGAGTTTTGCTAACCCGGCCTGGCTTTGGACGTTAAGTCGCCAGTGTGTGATGATTATGTGCTTGGAGTTTCGTGCTCCAAGTTGTCGGATGTTACCTTTTGCTGCATATGGCGTTGTAAGCCGACAGTATGAATAAAAATTGTACAGGGCGCTGCGCTTTGAGTCTTTGGATTGTTACCCTTATTACGTACGATGTGGTAAGCCGGCAGTATGAACAAATATCACAGGTATGATATTTACTTTGTTATGATTATATGAGGTTTTGATAAACCCGCCCTGGTTATGGACGATACAGTCACCAGTGGATTTTATATAGGGCATTATTACCCGCCTTGGGGTAAACCGCCAGGGCACTTGTTCTCTGTTTGTATGCGGGGCTTATGACAACATGATCAGCAAGATTGACAATGATTATGAGCATAAACAGTGGATCTTCAAATCAGATCGAACAGCTCATATACGTGTTATGCAAATAAACACGCACAATGGCGTGGCACATCATGGTTTTTCAACTAGCCTATTACAAGGCATCATGTGGCCACAAAAGAATAAAGTGTTTTGAGACACATGGTATCCAAACGTTGTGGCTGGTAAACCGGCTCATGGATCAAGACTCCTGGTCTTGGCGGGTCGATGCTTCTGGGTCATCTTGCACCGGTTCATCTTCTTCTTCTTCACACGTTGACTGGAAGTCAGATGTGGCCCAATTGATCCCAGTCAAAGCTTTGAACACAGCTTCATCATCAGTAAGTGTTGATGGGTCAATATCGGGGGAAAAGTGTGCTTACGAATTGGCGGAATAAGGACCTGGGCTTCATGAACCGGCGCTTTTACCTTCGTGTTTTTGGCGTCATAAACCGCCTGATACTGGCACAGGTCTGTATCTTCAGCCAGCTTGCTTGCTAGTGGACGCATTTCCCTTACTATTTCAGCAAAGTCATCAGCGCTGAAGGGAGACCCGTCTTCTTTTACGCTTGGGCAGCCATTGGCCAAATCTTCTGGATCAATATCTGCCTGCCACGCCTTTGCCCGGCTTAATGCAGTGATGGCACCGGCCCTGGTGGCTGATCGCTTCAACTCTTCGATTCTCTGCGGCAGCACAGATAGCCTCTCCGGCACTTCCTTGATGAGAGAAGGTGGTGATTTTTTGTGAAGGCGGCAGAGATGGCTCGTTGAACGCCAGTGTACAGTTGCTCCACAATAGTATATGTGGCTTTGAGTTTGACGCGCATATCTTGACCAAGGCTGGAGCTTCTCGGGCTTGCATCAATGACAACGTATTGGTAAACCGGGTAATGATTGATATGAATTGCTACGGAAATATTGAAGTACAGTGTTACTTACCAAAGATGGCGGCCGTCATGGTGTTAATTTGATGCTTTAAGCCGGAAAGCTCGCCAGCCACCGGCTTAAGGGCAGCCTCTACTTCCTCTGCTCTTTTCAACAGAGTTGTTTTCTCAGTCTCCCATCTTGTCCTGTCAGCCTTGAAGTCCTTTTTCAACTTCTCCATCTCTTCCAAGGCGGTTGTCAATTCTGATTTGGCCTTGGAAGTTTCAGATTGTCGAGACTTGATATTTTTCTGAAGATCGGCGACTTGGGATTGTTTCATATTTAGCTCCGCCTGTAGTATGCAAATGACAGACGGCATTACAATCATTTTCTTTGAAAATCCCAAGCACAATACAAGTATTTCATTTGGCACTTGGGGCTAATGCACATTGCTCTTTTTTGAAGACAATTATATGATGACCCGGCTACACTGTTATGACTATGGCCGATTCATGGGGGCTACATACTTGGATTTTATAGACAATTATGGTCATAAGTCCCGGCTTATCCATGCTGATTAAGCTGGCCCTTGGGGGCTACAGGTGCAAAGTTGCTCACTACTATGCGAAGTCCCGGCTTAACTTGACAGTTTATGACGGCCCTTGGGGGCTTCTTGTTTTGATCTTGATATATATAAGGCTATCTAAAGTCTACAACATATTCAATTCTATCATATCCAGTAGACTTGGCGGCTAATAGAAGTATATTTATATGAAGAAGACTGTAGCGTTTACCTCAAAATGTTCTTTCATAAGATTAACTAAGCCGGCCTCAAAGTCGCGACTTGTGTGCAGATGGTTCAGATGCCCAGAGTGGATCTCTTGAGCGCTATATTGGGCATAGCTTTCCAAATTCACCGACCATTTGCCTTTGTCACCAACGGATAACTCTTCCTTAGCATTGTGCTTTGACAAGATAGTGCGGTTGCCCGGCGCCGTGTAACCAAGCCCAGTAATGATAACATCATCAGCCTTCTCTTCAGTATGATTGATGGGACTTGGCGGCTTGGTAGTGGACGGTTCAACATCCATTTGGTCTATGGTGACATTGTGCTCCTCTGGTGGTGGGTCATCAATGGTGGCCTCTGCAGCTTGGAGAGAAGTTTCTGTTGTTTGCTTCTCCGGTTCATTGAGATTTGAGTCTTCAACTGTTTTGGTCACCTTTAGTTTTTTGTTGGGCTTTGCCATGGCGCTGAAAATGAAGCACAAGACAAGGTTAACATGACAATTACATGCATAATTGAAGGTGGATAGACTTAATATCCTCACCCGCACAAGGTCTTGAAGACTGGGATTTGGGTCCCAGTTGAGTCGCCGGAGGAGGAATGAGATGTTCCCTAGTAATTTGAGTCGGAAGGGTTAAAAGGCTGTCGAAAAAGACCCGCCTTGGGATAAGCTAAGTCGGAAACATTTGAAACCTCTGGTCGGCACTTGCGAGGAGCCGGCGTGTTTGGTAAGCTGGAGGAAAGAATCCCGCCACCACTGTTCCGGGTCGTACAGCGAGCTTCATGTTGCTGCTTCTTCAAAATAAAGTTGGGATCCAAATAACCTAAAGGATGAGAAAACCTTACTTTCCGGCTTGCTTGACGAATTTTATGTCTTGGCAGAGGTTTTGAGTCGGAGGAAAGGATAGTTACCTCTTCGCCATCTGCGTGGCTGCCTTCCGCGTCATCCTGATAGTGATCATTGTCAATAAGATGTATAAAAATGAGCCAAGGGAGTCAAGTTCTACCTTCGACTCAACATCCTCCAAATCAAATAGCTCGGAGGTGTTGGTCTTCTTTTTGGCAGGCTTTTTCTGCGCCTCATTCTTCGTCCGGGTCTTCTTGGCCGGTTTATCTTGCAATTTCTTGTTCCAGAAAGGAGAGTCGGTCTGCAGAGGTTCAAAATAAGAGTAAGAAAGAAGAAGGCAGTTTAAATGAAGAAATGATTAAACCAGAATTTGTTTAAAAGCTTACAACTGGTGGCTTGTTGAGAGTGCAGAAAGGGTTCATGCCAGTTTTGCTGCAATCTGCCAAACTCTTGTTCAACAGAGATTTGGTCATATCATTGATGTCATCATCAATTAGCTGAATCTGACAATGGCATTGTGTATCTTTTAAATCGCCGGTATACTCGTGCATCAAACTGGGGCGGCGGCTTAAGGGCAAAATTCTCCAGGAGACCCAGCATCGGACCAGGTCAATTCCATTTAAGCCGTTAGCCATTAACGCTCTGATTTTTTTAAAGACGGGTATATATTTGGCCCGTTCGGCTGTGCTGATCCGGTCAGGGAGGGGGTGCCTATTGCTAAGCCGGCTTTCACGATAACCCGGCAGAGGATTCTCCCCTTCTGGAGAAGTATCTTGACAGTAAAACCAAGTTTGGTTCCAGTCCTTAGGATGACTTGGCAGTTTGGTAGCTGCGAAGGTGGCCTCTTTCCGTCGCTGAATAGAAATGCCACCTAACTCTAGGCTGGGCCCATTAGTGAACTCAGTCTGCCGGTTTAAGTAATAAAATTCCCTGAACAGTTCTACATTGGGTTCCTGCTGAAGGTACACTTCGCAGAATACTTGAAAGTATTAAATGTTTGAGACGTAATTGGGCCCAATGTCTTGAGGATGGAGCTTGAAGAAGTGCAGCACATCACGGAAGAATTTTGAGCCGGGGGGTGAAACCTCGGAGCAGATGATCAGTAAAGACAATCACTTCACCGTCCTTGGGCTGAGGAGGGGTTTCTGTGCCTGGGACCCTCCAATGGATGACCTCTTTCTTGGCTAAGACGCCCGTTTGGACATATTCATTCAGTAATTCCTCGGTAACCCGGGAAACGACCCAGTTGCATGATGTGACGGCCTTGGCTTTAGACATTTTTGACTACAAAGGAAACTATTGCCGGTTTAAAATTATGCTGTTAAGCCGGCCGTGGATTCAAAATAAGTGCTATAAAGATCCAATATGTTAAGCTGGAGGATAGCGTGGAGTTATGCAGATATATCTATTGGCAGCTTAAAAGGGGACTAATGATATATGGCGGTTACGGTTGTTGGGGAACGTAGTATTTCAAAAAAAATCCTACAATCACGCAAGATCTATCTAGGAGAAGCATAGCAACAAGCGGGGAGAGTGTGTCCACGTACCCTCATAGACTGAAAGCGGAAGCGTTTAGTAACGCGGTTGATGTAGTCGAACGTCTTCACGATCCAACCGATCCAAGTACCAAACGCACAGCACCTCCGCGATCAGCACACGTTCAGCTCGATGACGTCCCTTGAACTCTTGATCCAGTTGAGGCCGAGGGAGAGTTCCGTTAGCACGATGGCGTGGCGACGGTGATGATGAAGTTACCGACACAGTGCTTCGCCTAAGCACTACGACGATATGACCAAGGTGTGTAACTATGGAGGGGGGCACCGCACACGGCTAAGAGAAACTTTTGTGTGCCTTTGGGGTGCCCCCTTCCTACATAAATAAAGGGGGGAGGAGAGGAGGGCAGCCATAGGTGTGGCGCGCCAAGGGGGGGAGTCCTACTTGGACTCCCGATCCAAGTAGGATTCGCCCCCCCCCCCTTTCCTATTCCTACAAGGAGAAGGGGGGAAAGAGGAGGAGGAGAGAAGGAAAGGGGGGCCCCCAACCCAAGTCCAATTCGGATTGGGCTTGGTGGGCGCACGCCTCCACCTGGCCACTGCCTCCTCTCTTCCACTAGGGCCCATGAAGGCCCATTAACCCCCCGGGGGGTTCCGGTAACCCCCCGGTACTCCGGTTTTTACCCGAAACTACTCGGAACACTTCCGGTGTCCGAATAACATGGTCCAATATATCAATCTTTATGTCTCGACCATTTTGAGACTCCTCATCATGTCTGTGATCTCTTCCGGGACTCCGAACAAACTTCGGTACATCAAATCACATAACTCATAATACAAATCATCATCGAACGTTAAGCGTGCGGACCCTACAGGTTCGAGAACTATGTAGACATGACCGAGACACCTCTCCGGTCAATAACCAATAGCGGAACCTGGATGCTCATATTGGCTCCCACATATTCTACGAAGATCTTTATCGGTCAACCCGCATAACAACATACGTTGTTCCCTTTGTCATCGGTATGTTACTTGCCCGAGATTCGATCGTCGGTATCCTCATACCTAGTTCAATATTGTTACCGTCAAGTCTCTTTACTCATTCCGTCATGCATCATCCCGCAACTAACTCATTTTTCACATTGCTTGCAAGGCTTATAATGATGTGCATTACCGAGAGGGCCCAGAGATACCTCTCCGATACACAGAGTGACAAATCCTAATCTCGATCTATGCCAACTCAACAAACACCATCGAAGACACATGTAGAGCATCTTTATAATCACCAGTTACATTGTGAAATTTGATATCACACTAAGTGTTCCTCCGGTATTCGGGATTTGCATAATCTCATAGTCATAGGAACATGTATAAGTCATGAATAAAGCAATAGCAATAAACTAAACGATCATAGTGCTAAGCTAACGAATGGGTCTTGTCCATCACATCATTCTCTAATGATGTGATCCCGTTCATCAAATGACAACACATGTCTATGGCTAGGAAACTTAACCATCTTTGATTAACGAGCTAGTCAAGTAGAGGCATACTAGGGACACTTTGTTTGTCTATGTATCCACACATGTACTAAGTTTCCAGTTAATACAATTCTAGCATGAATAATAAACATTTATCATGATATAAGGAAATATAAATAACAACTTTATTATTGCCTCTAGGGCATATTTCCTTCAGCGGTTTATCAGTTAAGCCGCCCGAACAAGTTGCTACATTTCAGATCTGTAAGTAGGGATTTGCTAAGTTATGAACAACAGATTTCACAGACTGGAGCTATAATTTTGGATCTACAGCTGTTCAGAAAATAGAATAAATTCTAAACCTAAGGCAGTGGAAGAGCTCTTGTGTCCAGATAAGATTGTTTCTACGGAAGAAGAATCTTTTTGATTGAAAAGGGATGCTAACGGTTGCCACACTACTTTGGTAACGGATTCAGATTCAACTTCACGATCTAGGGAAGAACAAAGAAGAACGGAGATGAACTCCGATGAACTTGAGCAAACCCTAATGGAGATTTACTACGAGGAAGAAGAAGCACTTACTAATGCAGCTGGGTGGCGGAGATGTGCTGCAGTGCTCAGGTTCCTTCAGGTTGATGCAGCGGCCGGAGTTGAGGAAGTTGACGAGGTCGACGGCGGCGGAGCTCGGGCGCGTAGGGGCGTCGCGAGGAGGAGGACGAAGACAAGGAGGCAAGGGGGAATGACAAGGACCCCTGTCCCTATTTATAAGGAGATGTATAACAGGCATGCACGGGAATCAAGGAGGCCAAAAATTTATTATGTGGCTGCATGGGCGCCTCGAATTTCGGAGAAGTCCATTAAGGTCAAAGATATGTTGAAATTTTCTGGGCCTCGTGCAAAGTTAATGTGAGATGACTTCAAGGCGGGATAACACAATTTTGTGAGCCGATGTCATGGCGGGTTATATTAAGATCATAAAGATTGAAGATGGAAGATTTTGCCAAGTCAAGAACTGAAGATTGATGTGAACAAGTTCAAATCAACCTGGGGCCTAATGTTGGGGATATAACTACTGGGTATGACCCGCCCAGGAGGGTCCAGGTCATACCACTGGCGGCTTGTTATGAGAAGGCCCAAGAGGGCGTTGAAGCTGGTGGCCCATGGAGATGGCTTATTGAAAGCCCAAGACTCGGAGGTGACTTGAGACCCATGGGTATGAACCGCCATGTGTTTAACTTGTATTGTAAGACAAGCTTAGTTGGTCACCAAGCCGGACACGTTGTGTATGAGTCGGCCGGGACTCTGTAAGCCACCAGGCATCAACCTATGTATATAAAGGGGTGACCCGGCGGCGGGTTAAGTTGAATAACAATCAATCGAGAGCTAGGTCAAGCATATTCGCTCCCTAGTAATCGAAACCCAAGCAATATTGTTGAGTATATATGTGTTGCATGTATTACGTATATTGTGGCCCACCTCCTAGTTCTGTATAGTTGAGGTCAAGGCCTACCTGTACTTATATATATGTGCACCAGCACCCAATCAATACAACGAATATTGTATTGCCAAACAATCTCTCTACATGGTATCTATCGCAAGTTGATCCTAACCTAGCCGCCGTTGCCACGCCTCCATCGCGCCGCCCCTCCGTCCACCCGCCGCCGCTGCCGTCGCCGGTTGCCGACGCTTTCCGCTGCACTAGCCACCGCCGCCGCCACGTCCTATTTTCTATGTGCTGCCACCACCGCAGGTCTTTGCCGTCGCCGCGCTCTATCCTCCTCGCGCAACCGCCGTCGCTACTCTACTTCCCGCACTGCTGCTGCATCCTTCGCAAGCTAGCCAGATCGATTGGAATCCATCAAGTTGTGTGCATGTCTACTTGCTAGTACGTGCTTGCGTGCTTATTCTACACGGATGCGCCGGCTCCCTTCACCATGCCACAGGTTTTTCCGGCGGGCCATCCGGCCTACTTCGCCATGCCGCCGCAGTCGGACGCTACTGGCTCCGCGGCTCTTCTCGCCACGCCGATGGCCGGCGGCCATGCTCTGCTTGCCCTAGTTCAGCCCTACGACGGCTTTGCCTCGCTGCAGGTCTCACCGCCATGGGGCCCACATGACATCTCATCCCGGCACTCTATCCTCCTTCACTCCAGTTCATACTCCTACTCACATCACCGTTGGTAACGGTTCCTCTTTACCTATCACACATGTTGGTCGTACTTCGTTTCCTTCCACATCCACGCCTATCACTATGTCTAATATTCTTGTTTCTCTTGATTTAGTTACGAACCTTGTATCTGTTCGTCGTCTTGCTCGTGAGAATCCCATTACCGTCGAATTTGATGATGTTGGGTTTTCTGTGAAGGACGCCCGTACTCAGATGGTCCTTAACCGTTGCGATAGTCCTGACGAGCTCTATCCGGTGCACTCCTCCGCCACCGCCTCCACCACCCCAGTTGCCCTCGCCGCAGGTGTCGACCTTTGGCATGCTCGTTTGGGACACCTGAACCCCACCACTTTACGTCAAATTCTTAAGAGTTTTTCATTCTCATGCAATAAGATCGACGACCATACTTGTGAGGCTTGTCGTCTTGGCAAGCACGTTCGTCTTCCATTTAGCGCATCTACCACTATTTCCACTTTTCCATTTCAGTTATTGCATAGTGATGTTTGGACATTCTCGGTTGCAAGCAACACGGGCTACCTATACTATTTGGTGATCTTAGATGATTTCTCTCATTATGTGTGGTCATTTTCTCTTCGTCTCAAGTCCGATGCCCTTGCCACACTCACCGCCTTTTATTCCTACGTCACCACATAGTTCGGTCGTCCTATCCTTGCATTACACACTAACAATGGAAAAGAATTTGACAACGTCGCTATTCGTAACCTTCTAGCCTCCCACGGCACTATCTTCTGCCTCACTTGTCCCTACACGTCCCAACAAAATGGCCGTGCCGAGCGTATCCTTCGCACTCTTAATGACTGTGTCCGCACGTTGCTCTTTCACTCTAACGTGCCTTCCCTGTTTTGTCCGGACGCTCTCGCCACCGCCACCCTCCTCATCAACATCCGCACGTGTCGCCCACGCTGGAACTATGCCCCTCATCATCTCCTCTTTGGTGCGCCCCCATCTTATGATGGCCTTCGCATCTTTGGCTGCCTCTGCTATCCTAGCATCGCCGCCACTGCACCTCATAAGCTTGCACCCCGCTCCGTCGCTTGCATCTTCCTCGGCTACCCACCTAACACTAAAGGCTACTGATGTCGCTTGAAGCTACGTCGGTATTTCCCCAAAGAGGAAGGGATGATGCAGCACAACGGCGGTAGGTATTTCCCTCAGATATGTAACCAAGGTTATCGAACCAGTAGGAGAACCAAGCAACACAACGTAAACAGCCCCTGCACACAAATAACAACCACTCGCAACCCGACGTGTTAAAGGGGTTGTCAATCCCTTTCGGGTAACGGCGCCAGAAACGGTGCGTGGACGGGAGAAAATTGTAATAGATTAAATAAATAGATCGCAAATAAATAAAAGTGCAGCAAGGTATTTTTGTATTTTTTGTTTAATAGATCTGAAAATAAAAGCAAGGAAAAGTAGATCGCAAGCAAATATATGAGAAAGAAGACCCGGGGGGCGTAGATTTCACTAGTGGCTTCTCTCGAGAAAGATAGGAAACGGTGGGTAAACAAATTACTATTGGGCAATTGATAGAACCTCAAATAATTATGACGATATCCAGGCAATGATCATTACATAGGCATCACGTCCAAGATTAGTAGACCGACTCCTGCCTGTATCTACTACTATTACTCCACACATCGACCGCTATCTAGCATGCATCTAGTGTATTAAGTTCATGGAAAAACGGAGTAATGCAATAAGAACGATGACATGATGTAGACAAGATCCGTTTATCTATATGGCGGTAGATATAGATCTCGTCTTTTTATCCTTAGTAGCAACGATACGTACGTGTCGGTTCCCTTTCTGTCACTGGGATCGAGCACCGTAAGATCGAACCCACTGCCGGGCACCTCTTCCCATTGCAAGATAAATAGATCAAGTTGGCCAAACAAAACCCAAATATCGGAGAAGAAATACGAGGCTATAAGAGATCATGCATATAAGAGATCAAAGAAACTCAAATAACTTTCATGGATATAAAAAGATATGACTGATCATATACTCAAAGTTCATCAGATCCCAACAAACACACTGCAAAAAGAGTTACATCATATGGATCTCCAAGAGACCATTGTATTGAGAATTCAGCGAGAGAGAGAGAGAGAGAGAGAGAGAGAGAGAGCCATCTAGCTACTAACTACGGACCCGAAGGTCTACAAAGAACTACTCACGCATCATCGGAGAGGCACCAATGGAGGTGGTGAACCCCATCCGAGATGGTGTCTAGATTGGATCTGGTGGTTCTGGACTCTGCGGCGGCTGGATGAATATTTCGTCGACTCCCCTAGGGTTTCTGGAATATTTGGGTATTTATAGAGCAAAGAGGCAGTCTAGGGGGGCACCCGAGGTGGGCACAACCCATCAGGGTGCGTCTGGGCCTCCTGGCGTGCCCTGGTGGGTTGTCCCCTCCTCGTGACTCCCCCGAGGTGCAACCAGGGCCATACTTCTTCCTTCTGGTCCATAAAAAATTACCGTAAAGTTTCGTGGCATTTGGACTCCGTTTGATAAGGATTTTCTGCGATGTAAAAAACAAGAAAAAAAAAGCAACTGGCACTTGGCACTATGTCAATAGGTTAGTACCAAAAAATATTATAAAATCACTATAAAATGATTATAAAACATCCAAGATTGATAATAAAATAGCATGGAACAATCAAAAATTATAGATACGTTGGAGACGTATCAGCTACCGCTGCTACGACCCTGTCTCACATCATGTATTCACCTCCCGACACGTTTACTTTGATGGGAACGTGTTTCCCTTTCAGCAGCAGGTACCTCTTGTCGCCCCGTCGCCGCCGGCCACCGGCGGCCCTTTGGCGACCCCGTCAGGTGGACGGCTCCGCTCTGCTCTTGGACCGCCTCCGGGCTTTGGCGGTTCTCGCGCCGTGGGTCGAGCTGCGCCTTGCGCCCCCACGACGCCCTCGCCGTCATCGCCGGCCTCGCCGCCGGCTCCCTCCCCGGCCGCCTCGGGCGCGGCCCCCTCGTCGGCATCTTCGCCAGCCATCTCGCTGGCGCCCTCGCCGGCCTCGACTGCCCCCTCGCCGGCTGCTGGCTTGGCCGTCGCTGCCGGCTCGCCCGCCGCCACCGTCTCGGCCGCTGCCGCGGGCCCGGCTACCACCGCTGCCCCGCCTCTCGGCGTGATGACTCGCTCCCGGGCCGGTGTGCTCCGGCCGAGCATGCGCTACTCTTCCGATGAGTATGTGTGCGTTGCCTCGACTTCGACGCCGTCACCCATCCCCACCTCCGCTCGTGCTGCCCTTCGAGATCCCCACTGGCTCGCAGCGATGCAGGAGGAGTTCGACGCCCTGCAGCGCAACCGCACCTGGCATCTTGTTCCGTGACCCCCTCGTGCCAACGTCATCACTGGAAAGTGGGTGTTCCGCCACAAGACTCACCCGGATGGTTCTCTCGAGCGCTACAAGGCTCGGTGGGTGGTTCGTGGATTTCGGCAGCCCGCGGGCGTGGACTTCACTGACACTTTCGCTCCGGTTGTGAAACCGGGCACGATCCGCACCGTGCTTCAGTTGGCGGTCTCGCGAGCCTGGCATGTGCATCAGTTGGATGTCTCCAACGCCTTCTTCCACGGTCATCTTGCCGAGCAGGTGTTCTGTGAGCAGCCCACTGGTTTCGTCGACGTCGAGCATCCGGACTTCGTGTGCTTGCTCTCCCGTTCTCTTTATGGGTTGAAGCAGGCGCCACGGGCTTGGTACTAGTGTATCGCAGCCTTCCTGCAGTCTCTAGGCTTTCGGTCCACTCGCTCCGATGCCTCACACTTTGTGTATCATCAGGGAGCTGACACTGCATATCTGCTGCTCTAGGTCGACGACATCATCCTCACGGCGTCCACCCCCGAGCTCCTTCAGCGGCTGACGGCTCGTCTTCGTGATGAGTTCGCCCTCAAGGACCTGGGGCCTCTGCACTACTTCCTCGGCATCGAGGTGGTTCGTCGAGCTGACGGCTTTTTTCTGCATCAGCAGAAGTATGCCCACGGGCTTCTAGAGCATGCCGGTATGCTTAACTGCAAGCCGGCGCCCACCCCCGTCGACATGAAGGCGAAGGTCTCTGCTATGGAGGGGTCTCTCAGGTTCGATGCAGCGTTCTATCGCTCCATTGTTGGTGCTTTACAGTACCTGACACTGACCCGACCAGACCTGCAGTACGCTGTTCAGCAGGTGTGCCTCCACATGCACTCACCGCGTGACTCTCATTGGACCTTGTCGAAGCGTATTCTCCGTTACATACACGGCACCAAGTCCTTGGGACTCACCCTGATGGCCTCCGCCTCCACCGACCTCGTCGCCTACTCGAACGCCGACTGGGCAGCCTGCCCCGACACCCGCCGCTCTACATCTGGCTATTGCGTCTACCTTGGGCCCTCGTTAATCACTTGGTCGTCGAAGCGAAAGCCCACGGTCTCCCGCTCTAGTGGCGAGGTAGAGTATCGGGCCGTGGCTAACGCCGTGGTGAATGCTCTTGGATCCGTCAGCTACTCCAGGAGTTGCTTTGTGATGTTCACAAGGCCACTCTTGTCTACAGCGATAACATCAGTGCGGTCTACCTCTCCGCCAACCCGGTGCACCATCGACATACGAAGCATATTGAGCTCAATATTCATTTCGTGCGAGAGCAGGTTGCCCTTGGCCGTGTTCGGGTTCTCCATGTTCCGACGACGCAATAGTTTGCTGATGTGATGACTAAGGGATTGCCTACTTCCGTCTTTGAGGAGTTTCGGTCCAGTCTTTGTGTCTCCGGCGACGCTTCGACTGCGGGGGGTGTTGAATATATATGTGTTGCATGTATTACGTATATTGTGGCCCACCTCCTAATTCTGTATAGTTGAGGTCAACGCCTACCTATACTTATATATATGTGCACTATCACCCAATCAATACAACGAATATTGTATTGCCAAACAATCTCTCTACAAATACAACCTAAAGCAGGAGTAGGCTTTTACCTTGTTGTGAGGGGCCGAACCTGGGTAAAACTCTCTGTGTCCTTTGTCCCGTTTTAACCCCTTCAAGCTAACTACGTCGTGATGGCTCCACACCTAAGTCCTTTTGCTAGGGCATCTGCCGTGTTAAGTCCACGACACGACTTGTCCTTGTCAAGGAAACAATGGTGTACAATGTAATAGACCTTGCTAAGTATTGGGTATGTCAATGAATTCTTGTCACAACAAACACATGCATTGTAACCATACGTCGTTCGCCCTGACATAGTGCCCAAAGCCGGATAATCATGGATGCACCAAATTATAACAACACGCAGAATAAAAACAGCTGGTGAGCTGCTATATAGGTCTGGAGTGAAAACGCCCCTTCATAGCTTTTGAAGTTCCTCCACAACAGGCTCCATGAAAAAATCAAAATTCTTTTCAGGACTTTTTGGAATTGGAATGAGCAAGGTCATGATGTAGTTTGATTCTTTGGTGCGGACATTTGGCAGCATGTTGTAAGGGATAACAAGCATTGGCCACATGTTGTATGTGGCGCTCTGGTGGCCAAATGGGTTGAATCCATCTATAGCTAAGCCAAATCTAATGTCTCTCGGCTCAGCAGCAAACTTTTTATGTTGCAGATTGAAGCTTGTCCAGTCACTACTATGAGATGGATGGCTCATTACATTTCGATCTCTGTACTCCTGGTTCCTAAAATGCCACAATACATCCTCTCCTGTTTGAGCATCATAAAACAACCTCTGCGATTTTTTTTTAAATTACCTCTGCAATCTTGGTATAAATGGAAAATATCTCAGAACCTTATGAGAAATCCTCTTTACAGCATCACCGTCTTTTCATCTTGATAATTTGCATTTTGGGCATTCACTTAAGTTGTCATAATCCTTCCCGAACGAACACAATTATTTTCACAAACATACACATCATATCCAATTCCAACCGCACAGAGGAAATTTTTCATTTTACTGTAGGTGTGTGGCAGCTCATACACAGCTGGGTAACAACCGCGAAAATATTCATCATTGCATCAAATGATTTGTTGGTCATTCGCTGAGATGTGTTCACCTAATCACCTGAAGAAAGCTGGCCATAGCTGAGAATATTGAAAACTTACAACCACCCATTTTCTTGTACATGTGTAAGTTCTCGAAATGTGCGAACATTTTGTAGCATTGTTTCAACGTTGGTCAAAATTACTGGCAACGCCTCCTCTTCCTCCTCCTAAGCATCACGCAGATCAAGATGGTGATCTGCTGCTTCCACATAGTCTGTAACATTGACGCTCACAGCTTCACCATGATGAATCCACCTAGTATATGTGACTGACATCCCATACAAATGTAGATGCTTTTGCACGGTTGACTGGGGTCTTGAACTGAATTTATACAACTGCTACACGGGCAACACACATCTTCTTTCAGACCACCGTTTTTTTTTGGAAAAGGAGGAATACCTCCGGCCTCTGCATCAGTCGATGCATGCAGCCATATTATTAGAAATCGAAACATCGTCTTAACATCCAATGAAGCTCAAAATCCGAGCAAAAAAGGAGAAACTAAGTATGCAAAGCACCACATCCGGCAATAAAGCACCACATCCGGCGATAAAGAACAGGCTACGATGCCTACACACCTAGCCTATTATTAACTCGCCATCCAAATCGGCTGAAGATAGCCCGTGCTACCGTCTCCCAGCGATTGCTCCCAATAACTATAGGCCCCCTGTAGTCCACATGAGTGAGTAACGACAACATACGGATACAGGTTGTAGCTCTGTAGATAACCTGCAAAAAATCGGTCATTTCTAGTGTTCCATATAGCCCATAATAAAGCACATATCCCTATCCGAATATGTTTAGTTATGTGTATGTCTACTTCATTAAGCCACGTCCCAAATAACGTGTTTATGAAGTTCTGGTAAAGTTCATGAAGTTTTCAACCCCTTGACATATGTAGGGAAGAATCGTCGAGCACAAGTTATTCAAGTATTGTCCATCTGTTAGGCATACAAATTAGTTCTTTTACTAGATATTACAGGAAAAACATATATGTTTTTTTATAAAGTCCAAAAAAATACCTAGATAGATGTCTAAAGTTCTGGCAAGATATTTGGACAAGCATATTTAAGTAACGAAATATATGTAAAGCTAATTCAATGTCCTCATCAAATCCGAGGAGGAACCCGGTGTGCCGATGAGTTTTCGCGCGGATCCGCCCGTCAATCCAACGTGTCAGATGCTTCCATGCGTCCCCGTATCCGGCAACACAGGCTGGATATGAAACCTGAACGTTTGGGCTGGGTGGGAGGGGGGTTGGGTGGCGATTTGGCGACCAGGTGGTGTCCGGGTTGGGGGGAGAGGGGGTGTTCGAGGGGTCAATAGTGACTAATAAATGCGGTCGAAAATTATGGTGATTTCAGGACAGTCAAACTTCCTTTGTACGTACTGCAAATCAGCGGAGAACAGTACTCATCAGACCACGCTTTTTTGGTGCGTCTTGGTCAATGCTAACTACAACCAGAGTGTGACGCATCAACTTTCGCCAAAAAATATCCCTTTCCTGCACTAGTCAGATTCTCCTAAGGTTTTACACTTTTGCCTTTTGAGGCTCAGTTCTGACTGAGCTCTAACGCTATCGGTTATATCCAGGATTCAAACAAACATCGACCGCCTCTTGCATTTCGGTGTGAGTATTTACATACAACATGTGCTGAGGCCCAACCATGAACCATGTGAGAGGTAAAGAACAGGGGGACAAGGGAGAAAGACTTCATCATCTTGGGCTGGGTGGGAGGGGGGTTGGGTGGCGATTTGGCGACCAGGTGGTGTCCGGGTTGGGGGGAGAGGGGGTGTTCGAGGGGTCAATAGTGACTAATAAATGTGGTCGAAAATTATGGTGATTTCAGGACAGTCAAACTTCCTTTGTACGTACTGCAAATCAGCGGAGAACAGTACTCATCAGACCACGCTTTTTTGGTGCGTCTTGGTCAATGCTAACTACAACCAGAGTGTGACGCATCAACTTTCGCCAAAAAATATCCCTTTCCTGCACTAGTCAGATTCTCCTAAGGTTTTACACATTTTGCCTTTTGAGGCTCAGTTCTGACTGAGCTCTAACGCTATCGGTTATATCCAGGATTCAAACAAACATCGACCGCCTCTTGCATTTCTGTGTGAGTATTTACATACAACATGTGCTGAGGCCCAACCATGCCATGTGAGAGGTAAAGAACAGGGGGACAAGGGAGAAAGACTTCATCATCTTGGGGAGAAGATGGTGGCCAGCCCCTGATCCACCATCAGTTGGATAGGGGGGCCATACGCCATTAGATGCTCCGGCTCTTCCTTGGTTTGGGACCTGTCGCCTCTCGCGAGGACCTCTCCGTCGGAGTCGATGATGCCGCCTATGGTGCTGCTGCCGACGCGCAGGCCCGGCTCGATCCGGAGAGCCTTCACCTGTTAGTAGCAGAGATGCAGAGATGATGACAATTCAGTAGATGCATGACCATGCATGTTTGGAGTAACTTCTTTGACAGTGGATTCTGGGAGCTCATGGGGTTACTTAAGCATACCTTGAAGTACTCCACATAGGACGATTCAATGTAGCTACCATCCTTCATCCGAAGCAAGAGCCCGAGCGCAACCGACCATGGGCAATCCTTGATTATAGCTGCGTCCAAGTAGCCATCTGCAAACTGCACGGTGGTAAAGGATAATTATTAGCCTATGGAGCCAAGATTGACAATGCCAATGACTGATCATGAACACTGATATTCTTACAAACATAGGAAGAGTGCTAGATTTTCAGGGCAAATAGATTACTCAACAAAGATTCCAAGTGTTGTATGAGAGTATTTTTCAGCCTTCACTACATCAAAGACAAAATATGAAGGAATTGAGCAATATGGAGTGAGATTAACCTGTGCTTGTGGTGCTATCATGACACCTTCACTAGCAAAAGCAATGTTGCTGATCCAAACGTTAACAAACGGACCCTTCAGTGATCTCCATTCAAGATCAGCATCGTCAGTTGAAGGACCTGAATAGGTACATGTTTCATTATTACAAACATCTGGTATGTCTCCTTCGGCAGCATTGGTAGCCCCATTTGATTTACAGCTGATGGTTTGCTCCACAGGATCACCAAATCCTTCATATCCTGGGGCAGGAACAAAAAGAATACGCCCATTGTACCTTCGCAAGTTCACCGCACGTAGAAGGGACTGAAACAAAGTCAGAGTAAAGAGTGAATTTACTACATCGATATTTGAAACACACTTCTATCGGCCTCTGTCAGCACTCGAGTATTAAAAAGCATCCAGTATATTTTGCTAAATGAAATCTGCAGTTGGAACTTGTCTAAGAAGTCTCAGATGCATCTGACGAGGCAAGAAAGCATATTATACAAATGAGCGAGGTGTTCTATAGAAGCTTTTTAGAGTATGAACCATACATAGAAGTCGATGCGAGCGCTTCCCATCCACCTAAACTTTTCTGACTCAATATCAATATCAGCTACCAAACCTGCAGTTCATAAATCATTTTCAGGTTTGTGAAATATATATATTGCCATAAAACTATAGAGTGACAGAAGAAGCTCTGAGAAGGGTGGCCAGTGTTATCGACTGTAGTTTGGAAAAAGGGCAGCATCAAACTAATACAATGCATACCCCATGTAAGCATCATGACACTGAAAAACCTTGTCTTTCCCTGAACAACAGAAGTGACATCAAGGGCACGTCTGTGACCTGTGTGGGAAGGTTGTATCAGCCTTTGTTTGTACACATGAAAATGTAGATTGTTTTGGAGGATAAATAACATGGCTGCATAGATGAGGTGTGATGAACATCAAGGAAGAAAATACTACCTCTGATGATTGCAAACACAGCATTTGACATCGAGAAGGGTTCACCAGCAGAATGCAATAGACCTTGCACCATTCCGTTTCCAGTACCTGTGGTACATGTAATAACATGTGAAATTTGTGCTGAGCATTACCAATGACATTAAAGTACCCAGATGCTTCACCAGGGACGAACTAAAAACACAAGTTACAGACTTACAGCTACTCCTTAGTGGGAACATAAGCTGTTGACGATTCGGATGTTTTTAGAAGAAATAATATTACAGGATAATAAACGGCTCTAACGTATAGTACGGCTCATCGACGCGCAACAATGCAGCACTATGATAAGGATATTGCAATAATCATGTACCTGCTGGAATGATCCCTAGTGGCACTTTTATTGCTTTGTCCCAATCATCTCTTTGCAGCAGACCATTAACAACCTAAAGTCAACACAAAATATATTCAAACCAAATAGAGCATACAAGCAAACAGATTAAACAAGTCCAAAAGATTATGAATGAGATCTGAAGATACTAAACAGAGTGTATCTTCCAGCAGGTCTCATTTGAGAATAATATATTTTGCTAACCTCTACAAGGATACCATCTCCACTAACACAAACGATCCCATCATATTTCTTAAGATCCAGTGAACCAGCAATTTCTTGAGCATGAAGACGGTAATTTGTTTCTGAGGACGTTTCACACTTAAAATTTAGTACAGCCAAAAAACAAAGAGGGGCACGACATCTATCTTTCATAAGTAGAAGATTTATAAACATTGATCACAACCTTGCATGGTGTAATGGATGTGAGCAGCTTCAATAAGAGGCAGAACTTCGGTTTGGAAAATCTTCCGCCCACCTCTCTTCCCACCGTAAGGGTTCACTATGAAGAACAGTCTCTTCGGTCGACCTATTATCCAATGCCATATAGTGCAAGGAACAGATCAGCATTCGCGAACAGTCAATGTCCTGCATGCTTGTGTTCAGAAGCGTAGACACTCACAAAGTAAGACCAAGCAAACTAGAGCTGATAAGAATTACACAATGCCCGAAAAATCTTTGGATGTTTGGATCAATTCAAATGAATTATGGAAATACTCGAAAACATAAAGAGTTGGTTTCGCATTTAATTTTTTGGGAGTGCTTAGAGCTCAGTCGATTGAAAAATAACTATTCATCAATCGTCTCCCGGGAAAACAATAGAGAAAATAACTGCCGAAAACTAAAAAAGAAAAACCGGCACGAATCTCCGCGCGCAATCCGACGGCTATAGCATCGGTTGAGCTATAGCTATTTCTCATTCGATTGAGAAATAGCAATCCCGTTTTTTTTTATAGTCAGAAGGAACAGTCCAAAGCATTAATGGCGAAATTGACATTGATAAGAGCACTTAATCAAAAATAGAAAATGACAGGCATATAAAATATCTCCAACTATAAATCAGGAATGAATTAATAAGGGCATCATGAGCAGCACGATTCTCTGGCCTCAGCAGAAGAAACCACTACAAGAATGGAGTTGCGCATTTGACGGCTTGACCAAATCATGTAAAAGAGGTGCCCAGGACACGCAACCTCCGTACAAACAGCAAGGAAGAGGATTCTCTGAGCGTTCCAATCAAGAATTCATTTCTTCAGCGTTCGGTTAACCGAAACGGATCGAGCCGCTGGGTTTGCGCTGTTTCCTGGCTATCTTCAAGAGTCATTTCCTGATTCTAACCAGGTCAACGGATTCCACCCAGCCCGCTGCGCAACCTCGATCAGGTAAAAGTAAGCACGAGCCCAATTCCTCCAACCATAACAGAGAAGGAAATTTTCTACTAGTAACCAAATCGCACCGAGAGTCGCCCGAATGAGCAGCTACGAGATCACCGAATCACAACTTTAAACTGAACAGAAAAGCAGAGGATCAGAGAATTAAATGGTGATTACCAAGCGAGGCGAAGCGATCTCTGATGGCGTGCCCCCACCTCTCCGCGGCCTCCTCGCTCTCCATCTCCACCGCCACCTCCCCTCTCTTCCTGTCCTCTGCTCCTCCGCCGCAGCCCACCGGAGACGGCGGCCTCCCCGCGCCCGTCACGTCCCCCCGCGTAAAGGTCGCGAGTTTGAGGGACCTGCCCTCCACCTGGAACCCGAGCACGTCGGACTCCAGCTCCAGCTTCCGCCTTCCCCCGCTGTCGCGGCCGGCGCCGGTGGTGCGCCACGCCAGCTCGGCGCTGGAGAGCGTGGCCTCCGCCGCAGAGCCGTTGACCCGCACGAGCTCCACCAGGGTCTCCGCCCGGGGCTCCGGTGGGCCTCGCGCTTCGGCCTGCGGGTCGGCCATGGACTGCGACGAGACGAGACGGACGAGCTTCAGCTGGGAAGTATCGATGTGGTTGGAGCGAGCGAGCGAGCGAGCGCGAGCTTGGGAGAAGAAGGCGACGTGGTGCGGCGTGTTATTATGGTTTTTTCTCCAGTAGACCAAACTCACCCGCTCAAATAGTTGGCTAGCCTAAAATTTGGAAAATCTTTCGGGTTTATTCACGAGTTGCCAAAATTGACAAGAAAAACAAACTAGAATGAGCAAATAGCTATTGGCATGCCAAAAGAAATTGACAACCATCTAAATAATAACCAAAACTGGTATGGTGAGATTTAATAGCTATCCAAACATACCCTATGTAGAGGGCCTTGTCTCTGCCTCTCTACCCTTTTTTATTTAATATTTTTTAAAGGATAAGGTTTCCTCTCTCGTCTGCCTTGCGTTTTGCTCGCAACTTTTTTCCAATCATCCGCCCTTCTGTCCGCGTCGCAACCCCGCTCCCTCACCGGGTTTCCCCCTCCTACAATCTAAAAGGCTGACAAAACCCGGCTAAGCGAACATACCCACACCATCGCGCCGCCTCCCAGATCATCCGTTGCGCGCCAGTCCCTCTGCGTCGCTGGTCTACCCTCCTCCACCCAAAGCCGCACCCCACCCCTTTTCTCTCCCTCCCTCCCATGAGTAGTGTCTCTTTGCTTCGAGAGCGGGATCAGTTGATGTGGGTCGTGGAGACTACGAGCTCCGATGGGCCGGAGGCACTGAAGTGGGCGATGCGGAGGACCCCCCCCCCCCCCCCCCCGGCGCTGGGGGAGGGCGAGGTACCCATCCTGGTGGTTGTCATTGGCGTCGACCGCCAAGACACGGTCCAGCCTCACTTGGCCATCGGCGACAAGGTGAGGTCAATTCCTCTGCTCCCCTACATGGCCCCTTAGTGAATGTCACATCATGACCCGTGTGACATGCGGTGTTAGTTTTGTGCATTTGTTGTTGCCTTGGGCACGTGTCCCCCCGGTGAATTGTTCCTTGCAAGAAAATTGCTCTTGCTGATTTGTTCTCCACACTTGCTTCTTTGTGGGGACGAAACTGCTTGTAGATATCTTACATTTCAATATCTACTTGGAATTTTGGTAGACCTTCCTAATTTATCAATGCAGTAAATTCATATATCATATGTATTTTAGAAAAAAATTGAGCTTGTTTTATGTGACATTTAGTTTTTTAAGTATTCATTGACCTTTCAGAAACTTTTGCACCTTTGAGATACTACTCCATTAATCAGGTATTCTGAATTGACGTTGTTGATCACACTCATCTTGTTGAATTTCAAAAGATGAAAGGTGATGCTTTCTGTTTTCTTTGGATGTTTATTCAGTTCTTAAACTTATTCGGGGTTTTAAAAACTTAGCATTATTAAACTTATTTTGTACATATTCAGATCCTAAATTCTTCCCCATGAAGCTATGCATTGGTGCAAATTCCTATTTGCAGATGTCCATTCATCATTTATTTTCTTCTATAAAATTGAACTATGTCCATGTAGAAGATTCAATACAATAAGTATCAAGTTGAATGATGTCCACGGCAGTGATGATTTAGGGCGTTGTTCTTCTGTACAAATGAGACATTATATTGTATTTGGAGCATCTGAACAACACTTGTTGCTATAATTGAGCCTCTTAGGTAGCAATGGATGATTAATTGATTATTGGAGTGAGTACATTAGTAGCACCATATATCATGAAAGACATCTCCATGGTACAAATGATTTATCAAAGGGGATAATTTGTAAAAATAAAATATGAAAGGCTATAAATAAATTGTGAACACATATCAATCAAGATACTATATTCTTTTGTGAACTTGCTTTAAGATTTATCAATTTAATCTACCCCATGGTACTACTCATTTGATCATGATATAATCCTATAGCAAAAAGGTAGGATATGTTTCATTAAAACATGTCACCTGATGTGCATGTGGATATACATTTAGCATAGTTAATGTTGAACCGCTAGAATATTTACGCCATGTTGAACGCACGGGCAATTCCCTAGTGTATACCAAAATTTAGTCAATTATACAATTTAAAATAAGCACTCTTGTTAAATTCTCTGTGCCTAGGTTTCTCTTTTATTCGACCTAAATTTTACATCACTTGGTCCATAATAGCAATGTTAAAAGCTACTATTTATTCTATGCATGTTATATTTGAAGTGAAGTGAAGATGTCCAAGATTCCTTTAAATGTTGATCAAATCAGTAACAACTCCTAAAACAACATAAATTTGCTAAAATGCATGGACTGTTAGTACGAGCGATTGTATATCTGTCTTCTTCCATCACATGTCCATGTCCTCCTCGCCAACATTCGAAACAACCAACAATCGACAACAATGACAAATTAATAACAGTTAAACACACGACTAAGCAAAGGCCAATGAGCTCTAGGTGAGAGTAAGACGAGTTACACAGTGATAATGCAATAAGAATAAATAAAGACATAAGTAAGCAAATGTTGGTTCCGCACCGAGTAGGAGAGGCACCAAAGATCCCATAACTTAGTGTCTGTCCATTCTGAAACACCATATAAACACTTTGTGCTCAAAAGGTTGTCCCCAAAACTTATATCCAAAAAATCATGGGTATCAAGGTGGTCGATCCTAACCCGTCCCCAAAAGACATTCATTGTCAGCCACCTCACGTATTAACAAGTTATAAAACCTCCAAAGGGCAAGAAAAAATCTCCTGCCGATGTCGCTTATATCTTTGCAAACACACTGATTAGGGCTTAAGCGATGTTTGCATCCCTTATGTGTCTTTATTGATGTCACTGAAGTCAGTATTGTAACCAAGTTGCAAGAGCCCAAAATCAAATTCGGCAACTCGTTGGACTCCATTGAATAATATTTCCGCCCATAATAAATGATGAAGGTAACCTTGGACCATGGCTCGCTAACGTCCAACCTCGTAGTCGGGAGTGACATGCAACCTTGATGTCACTTGCACCGTCATCACCTCCAATGGCCTCTTTCTCCTCACCATCTCCATGGTCAGGGACGACGGTAGTGGGGCCATATGTGCCAATTGGGGGTAAGGGTGGAGGGGAAGAAGGCACGGGCTTCGGGCAGGAGGCGCAGAGCGACAGGGGCTACCGAGGATGATGCTGGTGGCGGCATGTGGCGATTGGAGGTGGGGAGGACATGCTAACACGATAAATACACTCCTATAGAAGGGACTTCACTAGCCCTATACATTTGTGAGATTTTGCTAGCCCTATACATTTGTGGCATTGCTAAGATAAGGTCATCTCCTGAAAAAACTAACACCCTAAAGGAAGTCAACTAAAATATTATCATAATTAATTAAATATCCATGTGTGATGTGGAGTAATTAGAGTCACTGTAGTTGAAGGAAATATGCCCTAGAGGCAATAATAAAGTTGTTATTTATATTTCCTTATATCATGATAAATGTTTATCATTCATGCTAGAATTGTATTAATCAGAAACTTAGTACATGTGTGAATACATAGACAAAACAGAGTGTCCCTAGTATGCCTCTACTTGACTAGCTCGTTAATCAAAGATGGTTAAGTTTCCTGACCATAGACATGTGTTGTCATTTGATGAACGGGATCACCTCATTAGAGAATGATGTGATGGACAAGACCCATCCGTTAGCTTAGCATTATGATCGTTTAGTTTTATTGCTATTGCTTTCTTCATGACTTATACATATTCCTCTGACTATGAGATTGTGCAACTCCTGAATACCGGAGGAGCACCTTGTGTGCTATCAAACGTCACAACGTAACTGTGTGATTATAAAGATGCTCTACAGGTGTCTCCGAAGGTGTTTGTTGAGTTGGCATAGATCAAGATTAGGATTTGTCACTCCGTGTATCGGAGAGGTATCTTTGGGCCCTCTCGGTACTGCACATCACTATAAGCCTTGCAAGCAATGTGACTAATGAGTTAGTTGCGAGACGATGCATTACGGAACGAGTAAAGAGACTTGTCGGTAGCGAGATTGAACTAGGTATGAGGATACCGACGATCGAATCTCGAACAAGTAACATACCAATGATAAAGGGAATAACGTATGTTGTTATGCGGTTTGACCGATAAAGATCTTCGTAGAATATGCAGGAACCAATATGAGCATCCAGGTTCCGCTATTGGTTATTGACCGGAGATGTGTCTCGGTCATGTCTACATACTTCTCGAACCCGTAGGGTCCGCACGCTTAACGTTCGATGACGATTTGTATTATGAGTTATGTGTTTTGGTGACCGAAGTTTGTTCGGAGTCCCGGATGAGATTACGGACATGAAGAGGAGTCTCGAAATGGTCGAGAGGTAAAGATTCATATATTGGAAGGTTGTATTCGGACATCGGAATGGTTCTGAGTTATTCGAGTATTTTTCCGGAGTACCGAGGGATTACCAGAACCCCCGGGGGAAATCATGGGCCTCATGGGCCAGTGGAGAGAAGAGGGAACAACCCACAAGGGGAAGGCGCCCCCCCCCAAGGGGTGTCTGAATAGGAAGGGGAGGGGCGCGGCCCCCCTTTCCCTGTTCCTCTCCTCTCCTTCCCCCTTTCCCCCTCCGTTGGAAGGGGGCAAATAGGACTAGGAGTCCTAGTCGCCCCCCCTATGGCGCGCCCCTTGGCCGGCCTCCTCCCTCTCCTCCTTTATATACGGGGGCAGGGGGCAACCCATAGCACAACAGTTATTCTCTTAGCTGTGTGCGGTGCCCCCCTCCACAGTTTACTCCTCCGGTCATAGCGTCGTAGTGCTTAGGCGAAGCCATGCGCAGATCACATCACCATCACCGTCGCCACGCCGTCGTGCTGACGGAACTGCTACCTCTTGAGCACTGCGTTGGTTTTCCCTTGAAGAGGAAAGGGTGATGCAGCAAAGTAGCGTAAGTATTTCCCTCGGTTTTTTAGAACCAAGGTATCAATCCAGTAGGAGGCCACGCACGAGTCCCTCGCACCTACATAAACAAATAAATCCTCGCAACCAACACAATAAAGGGGTTGTCAATCCCTTCATGGTCACTTACGAGAGTGAGATCTGATAGATATGATAAGATAATTTTTTTGGTATTTTTATGATAAAGATGCAAAGTAAAGAAAGTAAAATAAAAACGGCTCCAGAAATAGCTTGTTGTCGGGAGATTAATATGATGGAACATAGACCCGGGGGCCATAGGTTTCACTAGTGGCTTCTCTCAAGAGCATAAGTATTACGGTGGGTGAACAAATTACTGTTGAGCAATTTATAGAATTGAGCATAGCTATGAGAATATCTAGGTATGATCATGTATATAGGCATCACGTCCGAGACAAGTAGACCGACTCCTGCCTGCATCTACTACTATTACTCCACACATCGACCGCTATCCAGCATGCATCTAGAGTATTAAGTTCATAAGAACAGAGTAGTGCTTTAAGCAAGATGACATGATGTAGAGGGATAAACTCATGCAATATGATATAAACCCTATCTTGTTATCCTCGATGGCAATAGTACAATACGTGCCTTGCTGCCCCTGCTGTCACTGGGAAAGGACACCGCAAGATTGAACCCAAAGCTAAGCACTTCTCCCATTGCAAGAAAGATCAATCTAGTAGGCCAAACCAAACTGATAATTCGAAGAGACTTGCAAAGATAACCAATCATACATAAAAGAATTCAGAGAAGATTCAAATATTGTTCATAGATAAACTTGATCATAAACCCACAATTCATCGGTCTCAACGAACACACCGCAAAAGAAGATTACATCGAATAGATCTCCACGAGAGAGGGGGAGAACATTGTATTGAGATCCAAAAAGAGAGAAGAAGCCATCTAGCTAATAACTATGGAGCCGAAGGTCTGAGGTAAACTACTCACACATCATCGGAGAGGCTATGGTGTTGATGTAGAAGCCCTCCGTGATCGATGCCCCCTCCGACGGAGCTCCGGAACAGGCCCCAAGATGGGATCTCACGGGTACAGAAGGTTGCGGCGGTGGAATTAGGCTTTTGGCTCCGTATCTGGTAGTTTGGGGGTACGTAGGTATATATAGGAGGAAGGAGTACGTCGGTGGAGCAACAGGGGGTCCACGAGGGTGGAGGGCGCGCCTGGGGGGGGGGGGGAGGCGCGCCCCCCTACCTCGTGCCTTCCTGGTTGATGTCTTGACATAGGGTCCAAGTCCTCTGGATCACATTCGTTCCGAAAATCGCGTTCCCGAAGGTTTCATTCCGTTTGGACTCCGTTTGATATTCTTTTTCTACGAAACTCTGAAATAGGCAAAAAAAACAGCAATTCTGGGCTGGGCCTCCGGTTAATAGGTTAGTCCCAAAAATAATATAAAAGTGTATAATAAAGCCCAATAATGTCCAAAACAGAATATAATATAGCATGGAGCAATCAAAAAATATAGATACGTTGGAGACGTATCAAGCATCCCCAAGCTTAATTCTTGCTCGTCCTCGAGTAGGTAAATGATAAAAACAGAATTTTTGACGTGGAATGCTACTCGGCATAATTTCAATGTAATTCTTCTTAGTTGTGGTATGAATATTCAGATCCGAAAGATTCAAGACAAAAGTTTAATATTGATATAAAAATAATAATACTTCAAGCATACTAACTAAGCAATTATGTCTTCTCAAAATAACATGGCCAAAGAAAGTTATCCCTACAAAATCATATAGTCTGGCTATGCTCTATCTTCACCACACAAAATATTTAAATCATGCACAACCCCGATGACAAGCCAAGGAATTGTTTCATACTTTTGACGTTCTCAAACTTTTCAATCTTCACGCAATACATGAGCGTGAGCCATGGACATAGCACTATATGTGGAATAGAATGGTGGTTGTGGAGAAGACAAAAAGGAGAAGATAGTCTCACATCAACTAGGCGTATCAACGGGCTATGGAGATGCCCATCAATAGATATCAATGTGAGTGAGTAGGGATTGCCATGCAACGGATGCACTAGAGCTATAAGTATATGAAAGCTCAACAAAAGAAACTAAGTGGGTGTGCATCCAACTCGCTTGCTCACGAAGACCTAGGGCATTTTGAGGAAGCCCATCATCGGAATATACAAGCCAAGTTCTATAATGAAAAATTCCCACTAGTATATGAAAGTGATATCATAGGAGGCTCTCTATTATGAAGATAATGGTGCTACTTTGAAGCACAAGTGTGGTAAAAGGATAGTAACATTGTCCCTTCTCTCTTTTTCTCTCATTTTTTTATTTGGGCCTTTTTTATGGCCTCTTTTTTTTGTCCGGAGTCTCATCCCGACTTGTGGGGGAATCATAGTCTTCATCATCCTTTCCTCACTTGTGACAATGCTCTAAAAATGATGATCATCACACTTTTATTTACTTACAACTCAACAATTACAACTCAATACTTAGAACAAAATATGACTATGTGAATGCCTCCGGCGGTGTACCGGGATATGCAATGAATCAAGAGTGACATGTATGAAAGAATTATGAACGGTGGCTTTGCCACAAATACAATGTCAACTACATGATCATGCGAAGCAATATGACAATGATGGAGCGTGTCATAGTAAACGAAACGGTGGTAAGTTGCATGGCAATATATCTCAGAATGGCTATGGAGATGCCATGATAGGTAGGTATGGTGGCTGTTTTGAGGAAGGTATATGGTGGGTGTATGATACCGGCGAAAGGTGCGCGGTATTAGAGAGGCTAGCAATGGTGGAAGGAGGAAAAGTGCGTATAATCCATGGACTCAACATTAGTCATAAAGAACTCATATACTTATTGCAAAAATCTACAAGTTATCAAAGAAAAGTATTACGCGCATGCTCCTAGGGGGATAGATTGGTAGGAAAAGACCATCGCTCGTCCCCGGCCGCCACTCATAAGGAAGACAATCAATAAATAAAACATGCTCCGACTTCATCACATAACGGTTCACCATACGTGCATGCTACGGGAATCACAAAATTTAACACAAGTATTTCTCAAATTCACAACTACTCAACTAGCATGACTCTAATATCATCATCTTCATATCTCAAAACAATTATCAAGCATCAAACTTCTCATAGTATTCAACACACTCATAAGAAAATATATTTTTACTAATCTTGAATGCCTATCATTGTCAAAGCAAACTACTATGCTGTTTTGTAGGACTCTCAAAATAATCTAAGTGAAGCATGAGAGAACAATAGTTTCTATAAAACAAAATCACCACCATGCTCTAAAAGATATAAGTGAAGCACTAGAGCAAAAACTATATAACTCAAAAGATATAAGTGAAGCACATAGAGTATTCTAATAATTTCTGAATCAAGTGTGTCTCTCTCAAAAGGTGTGTACAGAAAGGATGATTGTGGTAAACTAGAAAGCAAAGACTCAAATCATACAGGACGCTCCAAGCAAAACACATATCATGTGGTGAATAAAAATATAGCTCCAAGTAAAGTTACCGATGGAAGTAGACGAAAGAGGGGATGCCTTCCGGAGCATCCCCAAGCTTTGCCTTTTAGGTGTCATTAGATTATCTTGGGGGTGACATGGGCATCCCCAAGCTTAGGCTCTTGCCACTCCTTGTTCCATAATCCATCAAATCTGTCACCCGAAACTTGAAAACTTCACAACACAAAACTCAGCAGAAAATCTCGTGAGCTCCGTTAGCGAAAGAAAACAAAAGACCACTTCAAGGTACTGTAATGAACTCATTTTTTATTTATATTGGTGTTAAACCTACTGTATTCCAACTTCTCTATGGTTTATAAACTATTTTACTAGCCATAGATTCATCAAAATAAGCGAACAACACACGAAAAACAGAATCTGCCAAAAGCAGAACAGTCTGTAGTAATCTGTAACTAACGCAAACTTCTGGAACTCCAAAAATTCAGCCAAAATAGGAAGACCTAGACAATTTGTTTATTAATCAGAAGCAATTAGAATCAGTATTTTATCACGTTCTGGTGATTTTTAACAATTATTTTCGTGAACAGAAAGTTTCTGGAATTTACAGCAAGATCAAATAACTATCATCCAAGAAGATCCTATTGGTTTAACTTGGCACAAACACTAATTAAAACATAAAAACACATCTAACCAGAGGCTAGATCAAAAATTTATTCCTAAACAGAAGCAAAAGGCAAAAAACTAAAAATAAAATTGGGTTGCCTCCCAACAAGCGCTGTCGTTTAACGCCCCTAGCTAGGCATAATAGCAATGATAGATCTAGGTATTGCCATCTTTGGTGGGCAATCCATAAGTGGCTCTCATGATAGATTCATATGGTAGTTTTATTTTCTTCCTAGGGAAGTGTTCCATGCCTTTCTTTAATGGAAATTGGAATCTAATATTCCCTTCCTTCATATCAATAATTGCACCAATCGTTCTAAGGAAAGGTCTACCAAGAATAATAGGACATGAAGGATTGCAATCTATGTCAAGAACGATAAAATCTACGGGCACATAGTTCCTATTTGCAACAATAAGAACATCATTAATTCTTCCCATAGGTTTCTTAGAGCAAAGCTAATAGAATAGCCCGTTGCCGGCTTTATACTAGTGCCAGGTCAGCCATATAGCTAACGCGTATAATAAACGGGCTGTAGGTTAGCTATTGCCTTTAATGTTTGCATGGAGAGAGATGCAAGGAAATGTACAGTGATTGGCTGGCTGCATGCTCTGTCCTGGTTGCCAGCTGCATGCTCGCTCAAATGCATCGGAGCTTGTGTTAACGCCTGGCGATAGATGAAGCGCCAGCTCTATTCTCTCTCCCGCTTTCTTTCTCCTCCAAATAAGATTTTGCTGATGTGGAACACCTTATAGCCAGATGACTAGGACCTATTATACTTGCTCTTAATGGTGGAATCCGCAAGGTGCAAGTTTAGAGAGCAATCATCAAATTCATGGAAACCTAGTAAATCGCATAAAGTTTTTAGAATCGTGGAAACACTAGCACCCAAATCACACAAAGCATAGCATTCATAATCTTTAATTTTAATTTTAATAGTAGGTTCCCATTCATCATAAAGTTTTCTAGGGATAGAAACTTCCAACTCAAGTTTTTCTTCATAAGATTGCATCAAAGCATCAACGATATGTTTGGTAAAGGCTTTATTTTGACTATAAGCATGAGGAGAATTTAGCACGGATTGCAACAAGGAAATACAATCTATCAAAGAGCAATTATCATAATTAAATTCCTTGAAATCCAAAATAGTGGGTTCATTAATATCTAATGTTTTGATCTCTTCAATCCCACTTTTATCAATTTTAGCATCAAGATCTAAAAACTCTGAATTTCTGGAACGCCTTCTAGGTAAAGGTGGATCATATTCAGTCCCATCATTATCAAGATTTTCATATTGCAAAACAAATATTTAATAGGGGACACATCAATAACTTTTAGATCTTCATCTTTATTTTCATAGAAATTTGAAGAACACGCTTTCACAAAGCACTCTTTCTTAGCACGCATCCTAGCGGTTCTTTCATTGCACTCATCAATGGAAATTCTCATGGCTTTGAGGGACTCACTGATATCATGCTTAGGAGGAATAGATCTAAGTTTTAAAGAATCAACATCAAGAGAAATTCTATCAACGTTCCTAGCTATTCATCAACTTTAAGCAATTTTTCTTCAAGCAAAGCATTGAAATTATTTTGCGAATTCATAATTCCTTAACACTAGTCTCAAATTCAGAAAGCATCTTATTAAAGTTTCCATAAGAATTGTTGTAGAAATTACCATAATTATTAGAGGAATTACTAGGATAAGGCCTAGGATTAAAGTTTCCTCTATACGCGTTATTACCAAAATTATTCCTACCAACAAAATTCACATCCATAGATTCATTATTATTCTCAATCAAAGTAGACAAAGGCATATCATTAGGATCAGAAGAAACACTCTTAGTAGCAAATAATTTCATAAGTTCATCCATATTTCCACTCAAAACATTAATTTCTTCTATCGCATGCACCTTTTTATTAGTAGATCTTTCAGTGTGCCATTGAGAATAATTAACCATAATATTATCTAGGAGTTTAGTAGCTTCTCCTAAAGTGATTTCCATAAAAGTGCCTCCCGCGGCCGAATCTAAAAGATTTCTAGAAGCAAAATTCAATCCGGCATAAATTTTTTGTATAATCATCCACAAATTCAAACCATGCGTAGGACAATTACGTATCATTAATTTCATCCTCTCCCAAGCTTGTGCAACATGTTCATGATCAAGTTGCTTAAAATTCACAATATCGTTTCTAAGAGAGATAATCTTAGCGGGAGGAAAATACTTAGAGATAAAAGCATCTTTGCACTTATTCCAAGAATCAATACTATTTTTAGGCAAAGATGAAAACCAAGCTTTAGCACGATCTCTAAGAGAAAAGGGAAATAGCTTCAATTTAACAATATCATTGTCCACATCTTTCTTCTTTTGCATATCACACAAATCAACGAAGCTATTTAGATGGGTAGCGGCATCTTCACTAGGAAGGCCGGCGAATTGATCTTTCATGACAAGATTAAACAAAGCAGCATTAATTTCACAAGATTCAGTATCGGTAAGAGGAGCAATCAGAGTGCTAAGGAAATCATTGTTGTTGGTATTGGTAAAGTCACATAATTTGGTATTATCTTGAGCCATCGTGACAAGCAAGCAATCCAACACACGAGCAAACAAGAAGCAAGCGGAAAAAAAGCGAACGGAAAAGAGAGAGGGCGAATAAAACGGCAAGGGTGAAGTGGGGGAGAGGAAAACGAGAGGCAAATGGCAAATAATGTAATGCGGGAGATAAGGGTTTGTGATGGGTACTTGGTATGTTGACTTTTGCGTAGACTCCCCGGCAACGGTGCCAGAAATCCTTCTTGCTACCTCTTGAGCACTGCGTTGGTTTTCCGTTGAAGAGGAAAGGGTGATGCAGCAAAGTAGGGTAAGTATTTCCCTCAGTTTTTAGAACCAAGGTATCAATCCAGTAGGAGGCCACGCACGAGTCCCTCGCACCTACACAAACAAATAAATCCTCGCAACCAACGCGATAAGGGGTTGTCAATCCCTTCACGGTCACTTACGAGAGTGAGATCTGATAGATATGATAAGATAATATTTTTGGTATTTTTATGATAAAGATGCAAAGTAAAGAAAGTAAAATAAAAACGGCGTCAGAAATAGCTTGTTGTCGGGAGATTAATATGATGGAAAATAGACCCGGGGGCCATAGGTTTCACTAGTGACTTCTCTCAAGAGCATATGTATTACGGTGGGTGAACAAATTCATGTTGAGCAATTGACAGAATTGAGCATAGTTATGAGAATATCTAGGTATGATCATGTATATAGGCATCACGTCCGAGACAAGTAGACCGACTCCTGCCCGCATCTACTACTATTACTCCACACATCGACCGCTATCCAGCATGCATCTAGAGTATTAAGTTCATAAGAACAGAGTGACGCTTTAAGCAAGATGACATGATGTAGGGGGATAAATTCATGCAATATGATATAAACCCCATCTTGTTATCCTCGATGGCAACAATACAATACGTGCCTTGCTGCCCCTACTGTCACTGGGAAAGGACACCGCAAGATTGAACCCAAAGCTAAGCACTTCTCCCATTGCAAGAAAGATCAATCTAGTAGGCCAAACCAAACTGATAATTCGAAGAGACTTGCAAAGATAACCAATCATACATAAAAGATTCAGAGAAGATTCAAATATTGTTCATAGATAAACTTGATCATAAACCCACAATTCATCGGTCTCAACAAACACACCGCAAAAGAAGATTACATCGAATAGATCTCCACAAGAGAGGGGGAGAACATTGTATTGAGATCCAAAAAGAGAGAAGAAGCCATCTAGCTAATAACTATGGATCCGAAGGTCTGAGGTAAACTACTCACACATCATCGGAGAGGCTATGGTGTTGATGTAGAAGCCCTCCGTGATCGATGCCCCCTCCGCCGGAGCTCCGGAACAGGCCCCAAGATGGGATCTCACGGGTACAGAAGGTTGCGAGCGGTGGAATTAGGTTTTTGGCTCCGTATCTGGTAGTTTGGGGGTACGTAGGTATATATAGGAGGAAGGAGTACGTCGGTGGAGCAACAGGGGGTCCACGAGGGTGGAGGGCGCGCCTGGGGGGGGGGGCGGGGGGTAGGCGCGCCCCCTACCTCGTGCCCTCTTGGTTGATGTCTTGACGTAGGGTCCAAGTCCTCCGGATCACGTTCGTTCCGAAAATCATGTTCCCGAAGGTTTCATTCCGTTTGGAGTTCGTTTGATATTCTTTTTCTGCGAAACTCTGAAATAGGCAAAAAACAACAATTCTGGGCTGGGCCTCCGGTTAATAGGTTAGTCCCAAAAATAATATAAAAGTGTATAATAAAGCCCAATAATGTCCAAAACAGAATATAATATAGCATGGAGCAATAAAAAATTATAGATACGTTGGAGACGTATCAGGAACTCTCCCTCGACCCTCTACTGGATCAAGAGTTCGAGGGACGTCATCGAGCTGAACGTGTGCTGAACACGGAGGTGCCGTACGTTCGGTACTTGGATCGGTTGGATCGTGAAGACGTTCGACTACATAAACCGCATTAACATAACGCTTCCGCTTTCGGTCTACGAGGGTACGTGGACACACTCTCCCCCTCTCGTTGATATGCATCTCCTAGATAGATCTTGCGTGATCGTAGGAAAATTTTGAAATTACATGCTACGTTTCTCAACAGTAGTTTCCAGTTGCACGGTGATAAACATAGACGTTTTCATTGTGTTTCTTCTTTCCGGGAACCACCACACAAATTTGTCTTTTTTTGCTTCTCTATGTATAAACTGAATTTAGATTTGCAACTTCATGCGAACGTACACATATATTTTGTCAATATACACAATTTACTTTATTTTTGAAGAAAACCTTTTGACATTCTACTATGGGATTGCACCTGAAGTGTGACATAACCAAAGGTGCGCTTTGCTGCGCCGTTTGTGTCGTTAGGTTTTCATAACTTTTTACTCCCTCTATTTGAAAATATAAGGTGTATTAGTGTTTTGAAAAGTAAAATATCTTTAAGTTTGATCAAATTTGTGGAGAAATATATCAATATTAGTGATATCAAATCGTTATCATTAGATTTCATCATGAAATACATTTTCATATTTTATTTATTTAGTATTGTGGATGTCAATATTTTCTGCTTTGAACTTGGCCAAACTTAAAGAAATCTGACTTTAAAAATAATAATACACCTTATATTTAGAACCGAGTGAGTATTTGGTTTGGCGAGTGGGGATATGACGAAATGTGTTTTCAATTTATTTATAATGCGGTATTTTGGCGGGCCTTTCGCGGTGCGATTATGTGGTATATCTTAATAAATCCGTACTTATGTGTAAAAAAAATCCACGTCGATGGCCACATGTACTATGTGGTGCTATGATATCACATGTTCGCGGTTCTTTTTTTATGTGGTGGAGTGTGCGCAGGATTGATATGTTTTGTAGCCCGGTTGCTGCTGATTAATCCCGGTTAAAATCACGAACCAAATTAAAAATTCAATACCTCAATTGAATGGGAAAACTCCAAAATTAAGGAGCACACTGAATTAAAATCATTGAATAAGAAAGCTCTTTAAGAAATTTTTGACCCAGTTAAAATTGAGTGAGGCAATTTAAAATTAAAAATCTCAATTGAGTGTGAGACTTTAAAATGAGAGCCACAGACCAAAGACCAGCGCCGGCCGCAGCCACGAGCCGCACAGCTGACGCGACCAAACGGTTTGATGTGTAATCACGTAGCTGGACGCACCAGGGGCCATTTCGCACAAAAGCTTTGAGAAAGGATCTGGTGCCCGCTCTAACGTTCTGACCGAAAGTTCACCATGGCAAAGACAATCGGCTGCCGGTGGATGTTTCCTTTTTCCAGGAAAAAATCAGCGGGTGGCTGTCCTGCATTTCTTTTAATTAAGAACTCTTGCAGGTGGCCCGCAAAAAAAGAACTCTTGCAGGTGAGCATGTTTTTCTTAAGCGCATGCATGTGAGCATTTCGGACATGGATCCTCCGACGTGTCTATCCCTGTCTTACTCTGCTTTTGAGCCGCTGACAGATGAGACCCACATGTTAGTGACCCAATGATAGGATAGCCCACGCCAGGGGATCCTCGTCCGAGCATTTCATGGTTTAGTGAGCTCATTCCAAGGGGCGTAGCTTCGCGTCAGATTTGGCCTGAAGTAAATACCTGACATGGTGATGGTGTATGTACGTCTCGTAGCCCCGTCCCAAGAAACTATTTCCACAGTACCATTATTATTACATAAATCCTAAAAATCGTACATCATATTTCTGGACATATAGCAATCAGACGTTCTTAATGTGGGGATGGAAATTTTATTTGCAAGCGGTAATTTCTAACAAAAAATAAACTGAGACAAATTTATCATGCTCGTCATTAAACTTGTCATCCTCGACGAATACAAATTGCCATAAAAACCTTTTAATTTGTCATGTCTAAAAATCCGACGTTCACTTGCTGGATATTCAGATCCTATTATTACGCACAGAATGTTGCTCCGACGCCAATTCACCATAGCGTGCAAACGAGAGCGCGCGCGGCGTGTCATACTCGCCGTCCACGTACGTCGGCGTCCGGGCGTACGTCCGGGGTAGTTCTGCTCCACACGCTCTTGCCTAGCTACAAGCAAACACGGCAAGACGCTCCCGAAACTTGAACGGCACCTACAGAGAATTATTATGGCGTGTACAACGACGTGACGTGAGGTGCCCATCCCTAGCTTTTCCAATTTACATTATCGTGTTTCATACAATGTTCATTCACCAGATACATAGACGAGACGTATACTGTATACGTGATGTATGTACGAGACGTATACAGTATACGTGACGTATGTATAGCGTGTGATGCTTGAATCTTGGCACTCATATGAAGACCTCTCAGACGATTGTTCCTGCATTTGTTCTTATCGTGAAATGGGGAGCCGTGCCAAAAGATCAGACGGCCAACAGCACTATATGGCTCAACTGAAAGAAAAAGAAAAAAACACTGGATATGGCTCGTGAGCCTCTTTTTTTTTTGAGGGAACCTCAATGGTTTTCTCCTGCGTACGTAAGAGCTGGAACCGAAAGGAACGGAACGCCGCTCCTCACACATCATTTTCTCATCAGCCAACACGCTGCGCAACCAATCATCCTAATCAATCACATCACACGCATACGAATAGCTTTGAATATAGATCACTGAATAAACTCAACCTGATGGTCGAGAGGTGGCGAATCCAATGGTTGTTTGAGTTCAGTCTCCTCCTTGTTAACTCAGATTCTACCATGTGCACCATCTAGAAGTTTCAATGATTATTATATTGAGTACGCCCCTTCTAATGGAGAGTGTTTTTATCGTACTATCTTCACAATGTTCTCTACTATACTAGACTATTCCAGAGAGGGGCGTTTTGGCACCTAGCTAGGAGCATACTCTCCTGGTTTTTAAAATGTGTTTTAAACATATTTTTAAATGTCACAAAATTCTGACAAAATGTTAATGCACACATCTCGACGTTCTACGTACTTACAAAGTTGTTTTGCCAAAAACCGACAATTTTTGTGTCCCGTGTGAAAAAGACAAATTCAATGTTAAAAAGGGCTTTTCATGAGATATTTCTTTGTGTCTTTTACACAAGCAACAGAAAATGTCGGTTTTCCACAAAACTTGGCGTGCGCATATAGAATATCGAGATGTACGTGTCAAATTTTTGTTCGGTGACATTTTGAAATGTTTACCTAATGGCAGAAGCATATGCTCCCATGTGCCAAAGTGAATTTCCGACTTACTTCAATTGCTTTCTCTCTTGAAGGAACTTTTGTCATTTATGATTGCTTTGTGATTTTCTTGTTCAAGATGAAAGTTTTATGATCAACCACTATCAAAGCCTATATATTTCTAGCCGCAAAAAAAGTCTATATATTTCTGCAGATAATTTCCCCCTCTCACACAATTCATGTGCAAAGCACATGCAACTTACTAGTATCTTACAACTCTCCAAGCTCTCTCCTTAGTCGGGAGTGTGGGGGGCAATCATGTCTATTCTTTGGCCGTTGTTGCCCCTTCGAGATGGCCCACCCGCGTGCAAGGCAGTGCATGCTTTGTTCTACCGACTTCGACCGCCTATGTCCTTCTGGTTGTGGTAGGGAGCGGTGAAGGAGCTTTGGTGGGCGATGTCACATATGACATTGTGTTGTGTGGCGACAGTCTGGAGAGGGTTTCGTTCTGGAATTCGGTTGTTGGTGCTCCGCGTTGTTTTGCTCGTCTTCGCTGCTCCACGTTGGCTTCCTCGGCTGAGGTCCAAGGTTTGGCGTTGTCTTCTGTCTGTTCATGTGGTCGCTCGGGGTAGTAAGATCTGTGGGCTACTATGTGCCTGGGCGGGGGAAAGATTGCGGATTTGCGTGGTCGGAAATTTTATAGGCTTCTAGATATTGTAGTTTGGCATTATTGGTCAGTGTTATGTTCTACTTATTAAAAGTACAAAAAATGCTTGTTATATAGCTGGTCTGCCTCCCTAATGATTAGGGAGGATCAGGAGTTCTAAATTTTGGCACCTCATAATAAATGTCTCCTAATGTGGCATCTCCACAAATTCTTCAATAAAGAAAATCTTCCCTTGGTCAAACTCATCTAGAATACATACTATGTGGGCAAAATTTAACAGATAGACCAGTAGAATCCTTCTGGTGAAAGAATATTGTCAAATTAATTCCTAAGTATAAGAAGATGGCCAAAGCAACCATAGAGAGAGGAGATACTATTTTGTTGTGGGAGGATAATTGGGGTTCTGGTTTTATTAGAGATATGTATCCTGAGTTGTATTCTTTCACTCTTGACAAGCACATCTCTATTAGAAACTAGAGATATACACGTGTATTGCAACGGGAATTGGATGCATTTCTATGAGATTTGATGGTACAGAACTTTAGTATTATGATTAGTAATATGAGAATTGAAACTTAAGCATATATGATTTAATGTATTTGATATAGTTGTAAAAAATTATTTAATGTAAGTAACATGCATGATACATTTTAAGGTGGGTCTTTTCCCATGCATAGTGATATAGTGAGTTGGCATAGTTGCATGTTGAGAGAATTAAATTTAGTGGAGCATGCATGCTCACATGATGAGTTGACATAGTTGCATGTCAAGATAATTGAGTTAGTGGAGATCAACTATTTAGGCATATATAGAATTTTGCGCTTCCGAGGACCCTTTTTCCCACTTTCACAACCCTCTGTTTGCCCAAGCCTTCGAGCAATTCTAGGCCCTTCAGAACTCTGTGCAAGATATTCAACTATATGAAGCTCGTGATAAGTGGAAATATACATGGAATAGCCCCTCCTCATCTATCAAGATGTATAATTGCTACTCAAAAGGAGAGGTTGCTGCACCAATTTTCAGAATGATTTGGAAGAATGCCTCTATGCTCAGCTACAAGATTTTTTTCTGGTTGCTTTTGCATGACAGAGTAAACACCAGAAATTTGCTCCGCGTTTTTTTCTGCCTTCCTATTGTTGTGAACTATGCAACAATGGTTCTAAGGAAACTGCTCTCCACCTATTTTGGAACTGTTCTTTTGCTAGGGAGTGCTGGGACAGTGTCATTATCAACAAATATAGAGGCATTTCTTCATGGATGAGACTTTACTGCTACTGCAAAAGTTGCCCCCCCAATTGCGTTGGAGATCACCATCATGGGATGCTGGAACATATTGCAAATAAATTCAAAGTCTCAAAGATATTCAAGGTCATGACACTTTCTATCTTCTCTTAGAAAAGGCTTCTTCGTGCTGACCTCTCAGTTCTCAAGCACATAATTAGAAGAAAGTATGAAGATACTCTTCTTACTTGGTTTGATCAGCGCCTATCCTAAGCAGTTATGAACTTGCTGAATTTTCCAAGAGCTGGTGTGGGTTAGACTGTGAGTTTGAATGTGGAGCATGGCTGCTCTTTTGTGAATATTTGTTACTTTTTTATTTATATATTTAAATGGTGCAGAACGATTGTTCTACGGTTTCTGATTGATGTGATTTTCATAAGTATAATATGTTGTTAGATTATCAACTCCATGAATGTGTAATGATAGATAAATTATCAAGGAACATCCTCAGTAATGGTTGTTACAAGATTTTTTTACAACCTCTGATTATTTTTTCATAGTATGATCCAACCTTCCCGATATTGAAGCTGGAGATTATATTTGGACCAAACCTTTTTTGCGCACATCAAAGAAAAAATGCTTGCATGAGAATCATTGACATGTAACCTTACGTGCAACTTCTAGTCCTGCCCTTCACTTGTATGAATTACTTGTGAGAAAAGAAGGTAGTCGGTTGTAGAATTATTGTCAACAATTGTAATCAAGGCACACTTCCCAATCTGTCTTATTTATCACATATCCAGTCCATATCAATTATCAAATACTTGCATATACATAATCCTTTTCATAAATCTTCTAAGTATGTGTGCATGAATTGGAACTAGAACATGTAATACATTTTCACTACCTCCTCCTAACTTATTGCAATAGGCCTTAACATCGCCGTAAAGGGTGGCTGGTTGCGATTAGGTTCATTTATCTTCTTTCTTTTGTTCTATTTTGTGTGCAATAGGTAAATTAAGTACATTTGTACCATCGAGATAATTGTATGTTAAGCACTAGAGAAATAACTTGGAAAGGGAAGCACTCATTATATAAAGGTAAGGAAGTGCTTGGTGCGTCAACAAGAATGGCTTAACCAAGGATCACGTTTGTGTTGAGGAAGAAGCCGGCTGTAATAAATCCATGGACTCATGAAGAGAAGAAACTTTTGAAGGAAATATGCCCTAGAGGCAATAATAAAGTTATTATTTATTTCCTCATATCATGATAAATGTTTATTATTCATGCTAGAATTGTATTAACCGGAAACATAATACATGTGTGAATACATAGACAAAGATAGTGTCACTAGTATGCCTCTACTTGACTAGCTCGTTAATCGAAGATGGTTGAGTTTCCTAGCCATGGACATGAGTTGTCATTTGATTAACGGGATCACATCATTAGAAGAATGATGTGATTGACTTGACCCATTCCGTTAGCTTAGCACTTGATCGTTTAGTATGTTGCTATTGCTTTCTTCATGACTTATACATGTTCCTATGACTATGAGATTATGCAACTCCCGTTTACCGGAGGAACACTTTGTGTGCTACCAAATGTCACAATGTAACTGGGTGATTATAAAGGTGCTCTACAGGTGTCTCTGAAGGTACTTGTTGAGTTGGCGTATTTCGAGATTAGGATTTGTCACTCCGATTGTCGGAGAGGTATCTCTGGGCCCTCTCGGTAATGCACATCACTATAAGCCTTGCAAGCATTGTAACTAATGAGTTAGTTGCGAGATGATGTATAACAGAACGAGTAAAGAGACTTGCTGGTAACGAGATTGAACTAGGTATTGAGATACCGACGATCGAATCTCGGGCAAGTAACATACCGATGACAAAGGGAACAACGTATGTTGTTATGCGGTTTGACCGATAAAGATCTTCATAGAATATGTAGGAGCCAATATGAGCATCCAGGTTCCGCTATTGGTTATTGACCGGAGACATGTCTTGGTCATGTCTACATAGTTCTCGAACCCGTAGGGTCCGCACGCTTAAAGTTTCGGTGACAATTGTATTATGAGTTTTTGTGTTTTGATGTACCGAAGGTAGTTCGGAGTCCCGGATGTGATCACGGACATGACGAGGAGTCTCGAAATGGTTGAGACATAAAGATCGATATATTGGACGACTATGTTCGGACACCGAAATGGTTTCGGGGAGTTTCGAACATATACCGGAGTACCGGGGGGTTACTGGAACCCCCCGGGGAGTTTAATGGGCCAAGATGGGCCTTAGTGGAGAAGAGGAGGCGCGGCTAGGGCTGGCCGCGCCCCCCCTCCCCCTCTAGTCCGAATTGGACAAGGAGGGGGGGCGGCGCCCCCTTTCCTTCCCCCTCTCTCCTTCCCTTCCTTTCCCCCTCATACTCCAACTAGGAAAAAGAGCGAGTCCTACTCCCGGTGGGAGTAGGACTCCTCCCTGGCGCGCCCTCCTCCTGGCTGCCGGCCTCCTCCCCCTGATCCTTTATATACGAGGGCAGGGGGGCACCTCTAGACACAACAATTGATCTCTTGATCTCTTAGCCGTGTGCGGTGCCCCCCTCCACCATATTCCACCTCGATCATATCGTAGCGGTGCTTAGGCGAAGCCCTATGTCGGTAGCATCATCATCACCGTCACCATGCCGTCGTGCTGACGGAACTCTCCCGTGAAGCTCTGCTGGATCGGAGTTCGCGGGACGTCATCGAGCTGAACGTGTGCTGAACTCGGAGGTGCCGTACGTTCGGTACTTGGATCGGTCGGATCGTGAAGACGTACGACTACATCAACCGCGTTGTGCTAACGCTTCTGCTTTCGGTCTACGAGGGTACGTGGACAACACTCTCCCCTCTCATTGCTATGCATCACCATGATCTTGCGTGTGCGTAGGAATTTTTTTGAAATTACTACGTTCCCCAACAGTGGCATCCGAGCCAGGTTTTATGCGTAGATGTTATATGCACGAGTAGAACACAAGTGAGTTGTGGGCGATACACGTCATACTGCTTACCAGCATGTCATACTTTGGTTCGGCGGTATTGTTGGATGAAGCGGCCCGGACCGACATTACGCGTACGCTTACGCGAGACTGGTTCTACCGACGTGCTTTGCACACAGGTGGCTGGCGGGTGTTAGTTTCTCCAACTTTAGTTGAACCGAGTGTGGCTACGCCCGGTCCTTGAAAAGGTTAAAACAACACTAACTTGACGAACTATCATTGTGGTTTTGATGCGTAGGTAAGAACGTTTCTTTCTCAGCCCGTAGCAGCCACGTAAAACTTGCAACAACAAAGTAGAGGACGTCTAACTTGTTTTTGCAGGGCATGTTGTGATGTGATATGGTCAAGACATGATGCTATATTTTATTGTATGAGATGATCATGTTTTGTAACCGAGTTATCGGCAACTGGCAGGAGCCATATGGTTGTCGCTTTATTGTTTGCAATGCAATCGCCCTATAATGCTTTACTTTATCACTAAGCGGTAGCGATAGTCGTAGAAGCAATAGTTGGCGAGATGACAACGATGCTACGATGGAGATCAAGGTGTCGCGCCGGTGACGATGGTGATCATGACGGTGCTTCGGAGATGGAGATCACAAGCACAAGATGATGATGGCCATATCATATCACTTATATTGATTGCATGTGATGTTTATCTTTTATGCATCTTATTTTGCTTAGATAGACGGTAGCATTATAAGATGATCTCTCACTAAATTTCAAGATAAAAGTGTTCTCCCTGAGTATGCACCGTTGCCAAAGTTCGTCGTGCCGAGACACCACGTGATGATCGGGTGTGATAAGCTCTACGTTCATCTACAACAGGTGCAAGCCAGTTTTGCACACGCAGAATACTCGGGTTAAACTTGACGAGCCTAGCATATGCAAATATGGCCTCGGAACACTGAGACCGAAAGGTCGAGCGTGAATCATATAGTAGATATGATCAACATAGTGATGTTCACCATTGAAAACTACTCCATATCACGTGATGATCGGACATGGTTTAGTTGATTTGGATCACGTGATCACTTAGATGATTAGAGGGATGTCTATCTAAGTGGGAGTTCTTAAGTAATATGATTAATTGAACTTTAATTTATCATGAACTTAGTCCTGGTAGTATTAGCATATCTATGTTGTAGATCAATATCTATGTTGTAGGACAAGTTGACTTCTGCCCCAGTGCTTGCTCCCCTGATTCTCGCAAGGACTTCGGCATCTATTGCGACGCTTCACGACAAGGATTAGGCCGTGTCCTAATGCAAGAGCGCAGAGTGATTGCTTATGCCTCCCGTCAAGTGCGTTCTCATGAAGAGAACTACCCAGTTCATGACCTCGAGCTTGCTGCGGTTATCTTTGCACTGAAGCTATGGAGACAATACCTTCTCGGTAATCGTTGCTAGATCTTCACCGATCATCAGAGTCTGAAGTACCTGTTTACCCAGCCAGATCTGAACCTCCGTCAGCAGCGATGGATGGAAGCTATTGCTGACTACAACTGCGGTATATCCTATACCCCTGGCAAGGCTAATGTAATGGCCGATGCCCTGAGCCGTAAGTCTTATTGCAACAATCACATGGTCTTCAAAGCTCAACCCCGCCTTTATGAAGAGCTATGCAAGCTGAACCTTCAACTAGTTCCACAAGGTTCTCTGAATAACCTTGTCCTGGAACCAACTCTTCTCAAAGCTATTAAGTCTGCACAAGCCAAAGATGCTCACTTTGATTTGATGAAAAAGGATCTTGCCTTAGAGAAATCCAGAGATTTCTCACTTGGTGAAGATGGAACCTTATACTTTAGAGATCGCATCGTAGTGCCCCGGTTCGAGCTTATGACAGAGAAGGTGATGAAAGAAGTGCATGACACCCCTCTCTCTATTCATTCGGGAAGTACCAAGATGTATCTAGACATCTGTCAAAAGTACTGGTGGTCTAAGATGAAGCAAGACATTGCTTGATATATTGAAGAAAGTGACGTTTGTCGTCGCGTCAAAGCAGAACATCAGAAACCGGCTGGACTTCTGCAACCGCTTCCCATTCCTGAATGGAAGTGGGATAAGATTCAAATGGACTTCGTCACTGGCCTTCCGAAGTCTCAGAAAGGTAACGATGCTATCTTTGTCGTCATCGACCAGTCCTCGAAGGTTGCTCACTTTCTGCCAGTCAAGGAGACTATCACTGCTAGTCAATTAGCAAACTTGTATATCTCCAGAATTGTGTCACTCCACGGCATTCCGAAGGAGATCAGTTCAGACCGCGGCAGTATATTCACTTCGAAGTTCTGGGATAGTTTCCAAGAGGCAATGGGAACTCATATTACCTGGAGCACTACTTATCATCCCCAATCCCAAGGCCAAGTTGAGCGAGTCAATCAAATTCTTGAAGACATGCTTCGAGCTTGTGTTATTTCTTTCGGCAAGAAGTGGGAAGAATCTCTCCCTTATGCGGAGTTCTCTTATAACAATAGCTATCTGCTACCTCTTGGGCACTGCGTTGGTTTTCCCTTGAAGAGGAAAGGGTGATGCAGCAAAGTAGCGTAAGTATTTCCCTCAGTTTTTGAGAACCAAGGTATCAATCTAGTAGGAGGCTACGCGCGAGTCCCTCGCACGTACACAAGCAAATAAATCCTCGCAACCAATGCGATAAGGGGTTGTCAATCCCTACACGGTCACTTACGAGAGTGAGATCTCATAGATATGATAGGATAATATTTTTGGTATTTTTATGATAAAGATGCAAAGTAAAATAAAAGCAAAGTAAAAAAGCAACGGAAATAACTAAGTGTTGGAAGATTAATATGATGAAGATAGACCCGGGGGCCATAGGTTTCACTAGTGGCTTCTCTCAAGAGCATAAGTATTTTACGGTGGGTGAACAAATTACTGTTGAGCAATTGACAGAATTGAGCATAGTTATGAGAATATCTAGGTATGATCATGTATATAGGCATCACGTCCGAGACAAGTAGACCGACTCCTGCCTGCATCTACTACTATTACTCCACACATCGACCGCTATCCAGCATGCATCTAGAGTATTAAGTTCATAAGAACAGAGTAACGCTTTAAGCAAGATGACATGATGTAGAGGGATAAATTCATGCAATATGATAAAAAACCCATCTTGTTATCCTCGATGGCAACAATACAATACGTGCCTTGCTGCCCCTACTGTCACTGGGAAAGGACACCGCAAGATTGAACCCAAAGCTAAGCACTTCTCCCATTGCAAGAAAGATCAATCTAGTAGGCCAAACCAAACTGATAATTCGAAGAGACTTGCAAAGATAACCAATCATACATAAAAGAATTCAGAAGATTCAAATATTGTTCATAGATAAACTTGATCATAAACCCACAATTCATCGGTCTCAACAAACACACCGCAAAAGAAGATTACATCGAATAGATCTCCACGAGAGAGGGGGAGAACATTGTATTGAGATCCAAAAAGAGAGAGGAAGCCATCTAGCTAATAACTATGGACCCGAAGGTCTGAGGTAAACTACTCACACTTCATCGGAGAGGCTATGGTGTTGATGTAGAAGCCCTCCGTGATCGATGCCCCCTCCGGCGGAGCTCCGGAACAGGCCCCAAGATGGGATCTCGTGGGTACAGAAGGTTGCGGCGGTGGAATTAGGTTTTTGGCTCCGTATCTGATCATTTGGGGGTACGTAGGTATATATAGGAGGAAGGAGTACGTCGGTGGAGCAACATGGGGCCCACGAGGGTGGAGGACGCGCTAGGGGGGTAGGCGCCCCCCTACCTCGTGGCTTCCTGGTAGCTTTCTTGACGTAGGGTCCAAGTCCTCTGGATCATGTTCGTTCCAAAAATCACGTTCCCAAAGGTTTCATTCCGTTTGGACTGCGTTTGATATTCTTTTTCTGCGAAACTCTGAAATAGGCAAAAAACAACAATTCTGGGCTGGGCCTCCGGTTAATAGGTTAGTCCCAAAAATAATATAAAAGTGAATAATAAAGCCCAATAATGTCCAAAATAGAAGATAGTATAGCATGGAGCAATCAAAAAATTTAGATACGTTGGAGACGTATCAAGCATCCCCAAGCTTAATTCCTGCTCGTCCTCGAGTAGGTAAATGATAAAAACAGAATTTTTGATGTGGAATGCTACTTGGCATAATTTCAATGTAATTCTTCTTATTGTGGCATGAATGTTCATATTTGATATGATTCAAGATAAAAGTTTAATGTTGACATAAAAACAATAATATTTCAAGCATACTAACCAAGCAATTATGTCTTATCAAAATAACATAGCCAAAGCAAGTTATCCCTACAAAATCATATAGTGTGGCTATGCTCCATCTTCCCCACACAAAATATTCATATCATGTACGACCCCGGTTTTAGCCAAGCAATTGGTTCATACTTTTAACGCGCTTCAGCCTTTTCAACTCTTACACAATACATGAGCGCAAGCCATGGATATAGCACTATGGTGGAATAAGGTATAATGGTAGGGGTTATGTGGGAAGACAAAAAAGGAGAAAGTCTCACATCAACGAGGCTAATCAACGGGCTATGGAGATGCCCATCAATTGATGTTAATGCGAGGAGTAGGGATTGCCATGCAACGGATGCACTAGAGCTATAAGTGTATGAAATCTCAAAAAGAAACTAAGTGGGTGTGCATCCAACTTGCTTGCTCACAAAGACCTCGGGCATTTGAGGAAGCCCATCATTGGAATATACAAGCCAAGTTCTATAATGAAATTTCCCACTAGTATATGAAAGTGACAAAATGAGAGACTCTCTATTATGAAGATCACGGTGCTACTTTGAAGCACAAGTGTGGTAAAAGGATAGTAACATTGTCCCTTCTCTCTTTTTCTCTCATTTTTTTATTTGGGCCCTTTTTTTATGGCCTCTATTTTTTATTTATTTAGTGTCGGAGTCTCATCCCGACTTGTGGGGGAATCATAGTCTCCATCATCCTTTCCTCACTTGGGACAATGCTCTAATAATGATGATCATCACACTTTTATTTACTTACAACTCATGAATTACAACTCAATACTTAGAACAAAATATGACTCTATATGAATGCCTCTGGCGGTGTACCGGGATATGCAATGAATCAAGAGCGACATGTATGAAAGAATTATGAACGGTGGCTTTGCCACAAATACAATGTCAACTACATGATCATGCAAAGCAATATGACAATGATGGAGTATGTCATGATAAATGAAACGGTGGAAAGTTGCATGGCAATATATCTCGGAATGGCTATGGAAATGCCATGATAGGTAGGTATGGTGGCTGTTTTGAGGAAGATATAAGGAGGTTTATGTGTGATAGAGCGTATCATATCACGGGGTTTGGATGCACCGGCGAAGTTTGCACCAACTCTCAAGGTGAGAAAGGGCAATGCGCGGTACCGAAGAGGCTAGAAAATTGCGGAAAGGTAAGTGTGCGTATAATCCATGGACTCACATTAGTCATAAAGAACTCATATACTTATTGCAAAAATTTATTAGCCCTCGAAGCAAAGTACTACTACGCATGCTCCTAGGGGAAGGGTTGGTAGGAGTTAACCATCGCGCGATCCCGACCGCCACACAAAGGAAGACAATCAACAAATACTTCATGCTCCGACTTCGTTACATAACGGTTCACCATACGTGCATGCTACGGGAATCACAAACTCCAACACATGTATTTTTCAATTCCACAATTACTCAACTAGCACAACTATGATATTACCACCTTTATATCTCAAAACAATTATCAAGCATCAAATTTCTCATGATATTAATTAAAGCAAATTGCCATGCTATTTTAAGGCTCTCAAAATAATATAAGTGAAGCATGAGAGATCAATAGTTTCTATAAAACAAATCCACCACCGTGCTCTAAAAGATATAAGTGAAGCACTAGAGCAAAATTATATAACTCAAAAGATATAAGTGAAGCACATAGAGTATTCTAATAATTTCCGAATCATGTGTGTCTCTCTCAAAAGGTGTATACAGCAAGGATGGTTGTGGTAAACTAAAAAGCAAAGACTCAAATCATACAAGACGCTCCAAGCAAAACACATATCATGTGGTGAATAAAAATATAGCTCCAAGTAAAGTTACCGATGGAAGTAGACGAAACAGGGGATGCCTTCCGGGGCATCCCCAAACTTTGGCTTTTTGGTGTCCTTAGATTATCTTAGGGGTGCCATGGGCATCCCCAAGCTTAGGCTCTTGCCACTCCTTGTTCCATAATCCATCAAATCTTTCACGCAAAACTTGAAAACTTCACAACACAAAACTTAGCAGAAAATCTCGTGAGCTCCGTTAGCGAAAGAAAACAAAAGACCACTTCAAGGTACTGTAATGAACTCATTCTTTATTTATATTGGTGTTAAACCTACTGTATTACAACTTCTCTATGGTTTATAAACTCTTTTACTAGCCATAGAATCATCAAAATAAGCAAACAACACATGAAAAACAGAATCTGTCAAAAACAGAATAGTCTGTAGTAATCTGTAACTAACGCAAACTTATGGAACTCCAAAACATCAGCCAAAATAGGAAGACCTAGAAAATTTGTTTATTGATCAGAAGCAATTGGAATCAATATTTTATGACGTTCTGGTGATTTTTAACAATTGTTTTCGTGAACAGAAAGTTTCTGGAATTTTCTGCAAGATCAAATAACTATCATCCAAGAAGATCCTATAGGTTTAACTTGGCACAAACACTAATTAAAACATAAAAACACATCTAACAAGAGGCTAGATCAAATATTTATTCCTAAACAGAAGCAAAAAGCAAAAAAATAAAAATAAAAATTGGGTTGCCTCCCAACAAGCGCTATCATTTAACGCCCCTAGCTAGGCATAAAGGCAAGGATAGATCTAGGTATTGCCATAATAATGGTACGGCAAGTCATGAAAACTTTTCTCATATTCTATATGGTCAGCAGCAAGTTTTCTTTGAGGCAAGCAAAAATAATCAAAAGGGCTAAACTTAATGGGACAAAAGTCCCCAAGATCAATCTCGGGAGGTATGGGTTCCTCCCTTGGCCCTTTGTATTGCACAACCAATTCATCATTACTAGCATTCTTTTGGCAAAAAGTCACAAGCCTTCGTTCTAGAGAAAAACCTAATCCATTATTCTGAATAGCAAAACCATCATTGAGCTCGGAAATTCTATAAACTAGAACATCGGATGGAACATTTTTCCTAAGATTTTCATTATAAGCAACGTGATCCAAAGATTGTAAACACATCATGTCTTCTTGATTAAAAAGGATAGCTTCTATGGGAGGATGACTAGCATCTACCCTATAATGCGCAAAGATTTCTCTAGCCTCTTTCATTATGAATCTAAACTCATGAACCAAAAAGATAGTGGCGGCACGCTTAACAGAAGAATGCTCAATATTAGAAAATTATAGGAAAATTCTTTGTATGCAAGGATGCATATGAAGAAATTGCCTTTCAAGTTCAACTACAAGCAAAGATATTGCATCCGCAAGGCTACTAGTTTTATGAAGAATAGAGACACCCATAACGAGCAAAGCTCCGACACAAGTAAAGAAATCTTGAATAACTCCTTTCCCAATAATATTGCCACTACCGACTCGAAACTTTTTGGCGTGCAAGATAGTAGGTTCCTCAAGAGGATCATCGAAAGCATCAAAGGTTTCCAAGTTATTATTATTGCCTTCATTAGCGATAACCTCCCCAGATTCAGACATGGCAAAAGAAAGACGAGCGAAAAGAGGCAAACGGAAAAGAGAGGGCGAATAAAACGGCAAGGGTGAAGTGGGGGAGAGGAAAACGAGAGGAAAATGGCAAATAATGTAATGCGGGAGATAAGGGTTTGTGATGGGTACTTGGTATGTTGACTTTTGCTTAGACCTCCCCGGCAACGGTAACAGAAATCTTTCTTGCTACCTCTTGAGCACTGTGTTGGTTTTCCCTTGAAGAGGAAAGGGTGATGTAGCAAAGTAGCGTAAGTATTTCCCTCAGTTTTTTAGAACCAAGGTATCGATCCAGTAGGAGGCTACGCACGAGTCCCTCGCACCTACACAAACAAATAAATCCTCGCAACCAACGCGATAAGGGGTTGTCAATCCCTACACGGTCACTACGAGAGTGAGATCTGATAGATATGATAGGATAATATTTTTGGTATTTTTATGATAAAGATGCAAAGTAAAATAAAAGCAAAGTAAAAAAGCAACGGAATAACTAAGTGTTGGAAGATTAATATGATGAAGATAGACCTGGGGGCCATAGGTTTCACTAGTGGCTTCTCTCAAGAGCATAAGTATTTTACGGTGGGTGAACAAATTACTGTTGAGCAATTGACATCATTGAGCATAGTTATGAAATATCTAGGTATGATCATGTATATAGGCATCACGTCCGAGACAAGTAGACCGACTCCTGCCTGCATCTACTACTATTACTCCACACATCGACCGCTATCCAGCATGCATCTAGAGTATTAAGTTCATAAGGACAGAGTAACGCTTTAAGCAAGATGACATGATGTAGAGGGATAAATTCATGCAATATGATATAAAAAACCATCTTGTTATCCTCGATGGCAACAATACAATACGTGCCTTGCTGCCCCTACTGTCACTGGGAAAGGACACCGCAAGATTGAACCCAAAGCTAAGCACTTCTCCCATTGCAAGAAAGATCAATCTAGTAGGCCAAACCAAACTGATAATTCGAAGAGACTTGCAAAGATAACCAATCATACATAAAAGAATTCAGAAGATTCAAATATTGTTCATAGATAAACTTGATCATAAACCCACAATTCATCGGTCTCAACAAACACACCACAAAAGAAGATTACATCGAATAGATCTCCACGAGAGAGGGGGAGAACATTGTATTGAGATCCAAAAGAGAGAGGAAGCCATCTAGCTAATAACTATGGACCCGAATGTCTGAGGTAAACTACTCACACTTCATCGGAGAGGCTATGGTGTTGATGAAGAAGCCCTCCGTGATCGATGCCCCCTCCGGCGGAGCTCCGGAACAGGCCCCAAGATGGGATCTCGTGGGTACAGAAGGTTGCGGCGGTGGAATTAGGTTTTTGGCTCCATATCTGATCGTTTGGGTGTACGTAGGTATATATAGGAGGAATGAGTACGTCAGTGGAGCAACGTGGGGCCCACGAGGGTGGAGGGCACGCCCAGGGGGGGTAGGCGCGCCCCCCTACCTCGTGGCTTCCTGGTAGCTTTCTTGACGTAGGGGTCCTCTGGATCATGTTCGTTCCGAAAATCACATTCCCGAAGGTTTCATTCCGTTTGGACTCCGTTTGATATTCTTTTTCTGCGAAACTCTGAAATAGGCAAAAAACAGCAATTCTGGGCTGGGCCTCCGGTTAATAGGTTAGTCCCAAAAATAATATAAAAGTGAATAATAAAGCCAAATAATGTCCAAAACAAAAGATAATATAGCATGGAGCAATCAAAAATTATAGATATGTTGGAGACATATCACTATCAAGCCAGCTTGAAGATGACACCCTTTGAAGTGCTATATGGACGTAAGTGCCAAACCCCTCTGAATTGGTCAGAAACTGGGGAACGGACGCTCATTGGTCCGGACATTATTCAACAAGCTGAAGAGCAGGTTCGCATTGTCCGGGATAATCTCAAGGCGGCCCAGTCCCGCGAGAAGAGCAACTATGACCGGAAACACCGGGGTTCAACATATCAACCTGGTGAACAAGCTTATTTGCGTGTCACTCCTTTGAGAGGCACTCATCGGTTCGGAGTCAAGGGCAAGCTAGCTCCGCACTACATTGGTCCTTTACGCATTCTCTCCTGTCGTGGACTAGTGGCTTATCAATTGGAGTTGCCACCTCAGTTCTCTCACGTTCATGACGTCTTCCACGTGTCGCAACTTTGTCGTTGCTTCAAGGATCCGGAACGTGAAGTGGATCCAGAATTGATTGAAGTTCAAGATGATCCCACATACAAAGAACATCCTATCCGCATTCTTGAAGAAGCTGAATGTCGAACCCGCCAGAAGGTTACCAAGTTTCTCAAGGTGCAATGGTCGAATCATACAAAAGATGAAGCCACTTGGGAACGCGAAGATAACCTCCGGGCTGAATACCCCAATCTTTCCCCTTCTACCTCTTAATTCTCGGCACGAGAATTTCTTTTAGAGGAGGAGAGTTGTAACACCCCAGTGTAATGATGCTACAGTAACCCTTGGGGTTAATCTAATCATTTTGCTAAACAAGTGTTTGGTCCTCATTGTCTCCTATCCAGTTCAAATTCCAGTTGAATTCAATTTGAATTTATGTGTGAAATTAAAAAATGCTCAAACATGAAAACTAAAATGTTCATCATGTGGAAAATATTCTTCTGGTAATATTGGTGGTGAACCAACATTTTTCCAAAGTGTCTAAATGGCCTAAAATAGCTAAAGCTGAAAGTTTAAAAAAGAAAGGAAAGAAAAGGAAAAGCACAGGGGAGAGAAAGCCCTGCCCCACTTGGGCTTCGGCCCAGCTAGGCTGGCCCACGCCCCCTCCCCGGTCGCTCTCTCCTCTCTCCTGTTCCCCCGGTGCGCGCCGCTGCAGGGGCTCGTCGCCGCCCGACCACCTCACCGGCTCCGACGAGGGGATAAGTCCCCACGCCTCCCCGCCTCCTCAATCCCCGCCTCCACTCACCCCCACTCCCCCTGGCGTCCTCATCCATTTCTCCCCCTCTCCCCGCTCGCTCCGTCGCCTCGCCTCCTTCTCAGATCCACCGCCCGAACGCATCTGCCGCCGCGCGCTGTCGTCTCCGAGCCAAGCCAGCATGCCGTAGCGCTCCGCCGCGAAGAGCTGCGTCGTCTGGTGCCCCTCGTTGGAGCCGGAGAGCTCCACAATGAGCGGAGCCAGCCGTCCCCTTCCGCCACTGTCACCAGCGAACTTCGTCATCTCCGGTGACTGCTGCTGCTACTAAGCTGACACCAGGCCACCTTGTGCCTCCCCGGTGAGCTCCTCTTCTTTCCCCACTCCCTGCTGGACCTAGCGCGTATCCTAACTACCTTTTCCACGCGCTCCCGAACACAGCGCCGCGGGGCTCGTCGTCGGCGAGTCTCCGGTGACCTTATGGTCACGGGCGAGTGCCCGTTAGATTCGCCGCACTGCGTAGCACCCGCCTAGCTCTTTCTTCCGTTCGTTCGCGCGCCGAAATGGTCTCCCCTTAGAGCTCCCGAACCAGCTCGTCGCCGGCGAGGTCGTGCCGCTCGTTCCCTGTCGTTTCAGCCACTCCGACCACCGCCAGTCGACGCGCCGTCGACTCACTGTTCCAATCCACCAAACCGCGACCAAAACGGTGGTTTGTGCGCGGTTTCCGACCGGTGCCCGTACTCGCGCCGCCGCGAACGCGCTCGCCGGCGTGATTCCGGCGAGCCGCCGGCCACCGCTGACCTGGACCGACTACTAAGGCTCGTCGTGCCACTGACCAGTGGGTCCAGTTGACTTGTTAACCGGGTCAACTCCTGACTGGGCTGGCCCCGTGTCACTGACATGTGGGTCCCGTCCATTTAACGTTATTAAATAAATACAAGCCAGTTAATTAGTTAAATTAATTAATCAAAGCACTAATCACTCGCTGACAGAAGGGCCCCACCCAGTTAATTAACCCAGCTAGATTAGTTTAAAACCCTGTTAGACTATCAGAGGCTGACATGCGGGTCCCACTGGACCCACTGGTCAGTTTGACCTGGTCAGCCGTCCTGTTGACTGCTGACGTCACAGTGATGTCATGCTGACGTAGTAATTCTTTTTTGATAATTTATTTAATTCCAAAAAATGTTTAAATCTTTAGAAATTCATAGTAAATAAACCGTAACTCGGATGAAAATGTTTTCTATATGAAAGTTGCTCAGAAAAATCCAACGAATCCGAATGCGCGGTCCGTTCATCTATCACATGCCCCTAGCATGATGAACATGGAACATTCCCCCTTCGGTCATCTGTGTGACACAGGTCCGGAACCGGGAATACCTTCCCGGTTGAATTCCCCCTTCACCTTATCGTGTAGCCATACGTTAGGTCACACCGGGCACATCATATTGCCATGTTATGCTTTGTGATGGTATGTTTGCTTTATATTTATTGTTTCTTCCCCCTCTTCTCTCCGGTAGACCCCGAGACTGATGCTGCCCCTGTGATCGACTACGTCGACGACGACCCTTCTTCCTTTTCAGCAGAGCTTCCAGGCAAGCCCCCCTTTGATCATCCCGATATCGTCCATTCCATTCTCTCATGCTTGCATTAGATTTTGCTACAGTTATTGTTTGCTCCTATTCTGATGAATAGCCTGCTTTTGTAACCTGCCTATTGTTACCAACCTGCTTATCCTAAACTGCTTAGTATAGGTTGGTTAGTGATCCATCAGTGACCCCCCACCTTGTCCTTGTTGCCCCTGCTTCATCATCGAAGACCCGATCAACGGGATCGAAGACCAGGCCCCGGCACAGCACATCACTTTCCCCTTAGTTGCTCGACACTACTGGGTTACTATCGAGTGCCGAGACCTCATCAACACTTCTGATGTTAACCCTGTAGTGTAGCTATTCGGTCGTGGTCATCGAGGGTGATTTCCTCCTTAACCACTTCCGATACGACTCTGTCGTGCAACCCCTCAAGTGTGAACCTCGAGGGTGGATCCTCTTACGTTCACCTTGATGATTACATCGAGTGAAATTCACCGGGGGTGATTCCTCGGGTTTCCCCCTTGATGTTTGGACACACGGATACTTGGACTTTACATCTGTTACTTGGAAAGGCGGGTCGACCCTGAGGGGTACCCGCGAGTGATGTGAAGACGGGTTGACCTGGAGGGTGCCCACGAGATAATTACGAGGCGTGGCCGGGCATTCCTAGCCCTTGCCGCAAGTCCTCGAGACGGGGTAACGGGGTCACATCTTTTGTGAGTCTCTGCTTGTTACCGCGCGTTTCTAAACCACTACGATTTTGGATATTTGATCCGAGGGGCCTCTGGCCTGATAGCACTAACCATCACGTGGGCATAGTATGGGCGTTCTGCGTCGTATGCATCAGCCGAAGCTTAATAGACGCCAGCGACTGAGCGGCGCGCGCCGGGTTGGACTGGTAAGCACCTGCCTTTTTTAAGGAGGTAGCTAGGTCTGCTCACCGGCCGCGTTCGCAACGTGCAGGAGTTCTCGGGGCGATGACCCATGACCCCTGGGGGCATAGGTTTAGTCCGGTGTGCTGACCTCTCTATTAAGCCTAGGTCGGGTTGCGGCGTATTGTTTGGCTGAGGCCGGGCATGACCCAGGAAGGTGTGTCCGGCCGGAGTTAATCGAGCGTGGTGGGTAAGTTGGTGCACCCCTGTAGGGAAGAAAACATCTATCGATAGCCTGTCCTACGGTAACGGACACTTGGAGTTGTATCCCGATCGATACAACTAGAACTGGATACTTGATGTGATAACTGGATAGTATGGCTCTGGGATTGCTTTCTCGCAGGGAGTCGAGAAAGGATCTCTGGTCGAGGTTGATAACACTACTACTACTTTACTTTATGCTATTCTGTACTCTTGTGAATGCTGCAAGATGCTTGGAGATGCTTGAAGATGCTAGTCTTCGATAGGCTAGGCTTTCCCCTTCTCTTCTGGCATTCTGCAGTCCAGTCCACAGATACAGCCCATTTCATTGATACCGATGCATATGTAGTGTAGATCCTTGCTTGCGAGTACTTTGGATGAGTACTCACGGTTGCTTTGCTCCTCCTTTTCCCCCTTTCTTCTTCTTTCCGGTTGATGCAACCAGATGTCAGAGCCCAAGAGCCAGATGCCACCGTCGATGCCTACTACTACGTGGAGACCGCCGACGACCAGGAGTAGTTAGGAGGCTCCCAGGCAGGAGGCCTTGCCTTTCCGATCGTTGTTGTTTTTGTGCTAGCCTTCTTAAGGCAAACTTGTGTAACTCATGTCTGTACTCAGATATTGTTGCTTCCGTTGACTGTTGTGTATTCGAGCTTATGTATTAGAGCCCTCGAGGCCCCTGGATTGTAATATAAAGCTTGTATTATTTTAATTTGTGTCTAGAGTTGTGTTGTGATATCTTCCCGTGAGTCCTTGACCTTGATCGTACACATTTGCGTGTATGATTAGTGTACGATTGAATCAAGGTCGTCACAGACCTGTGGAGGAAACCAAGGACATCATTAAGGAGGTTGTTGACTATTACTAAAAAATCTATTTAGTAAGGCAGATACTTTGGATATCTTTCCGGATAATGGCTTCTAGGAGGAATCTGAGAAAGTATCTCCTGAGCATAATCTTATACTAGACGCTGATATTAAAGAGGAAGGTGTTAAAGTTGTTGTGTTTGGTTCCTATGCCGAGGGAGCACTAGGCCCTAATGGCTTCCCTTTCCTCTTTCACCAGCATTTTTGGCTCCTAGTTAAAGATGACCTCATGCTATTGACTGATGCTTGGAATAGAGATGATCTAAATCTTTTTAGATTAAACTTCTCTCTCCTAACCCTTATTCCTAAGGAGGCTGATGCTAATATCATCCGGAAGTTTAGGCCTATTGCTTTAACTAACTGTAGTTTTTTTGCCAAATGTCTTACTAACCAACTGGGTGAGGTTTGTAATGACCTCATATCTCAGAATCACACTGCTTTCATCAAGGGAAGGTTTATAGCAGAGACTGTATTCACAGCACATAAGATTATTCATGATGTTGTGATCAACAAAAATGAGGGTTTTGTTAAGCTTGACTATGAGAAAGCGTATGAGAGAGTCAGTAAAGAATTCCTCCTCAAGATGATGCATCATAGAGGCTTTAGCCCTAAGTGGATGAAGAAGGTTGAATCCTTGCTCCACAAAGGTTCTGTAGGGGCCAGAATTAATGATGTGAATAGCCATTTATTTGAGACCTCCAAAGGCGTGAGACAAGGGGACCTTAGTTCTCCTTTGCTCTTTAACCTGGTTGCAGATGTTTTTAGCAAGATGCTTAATAAAGTTGCTAAAATGGTTTAATTTCAGGTATGATGAAAGGTGTTTCCCCTTTTGGTGTGGTTAGTCCGTAATATGCATATGATACCTTGCTCTTCCTGGATAATAGCCTAGATTCTGCCAAAAACATAAAGTGGATCTTGTCCTGTTTTGAGCAGATATCTGGTATGAGAATTAATTTTCATAAATGTGATCTAGTAGCTATAAATGTTGATGAGGAGAAATCCTACCATGTGGCACGGAGTTTATATTGTGGCTTGGGATCAATATTTAGGTTTCCCTCTTCATCACTCCAAGCTTAGAAAAGAGGATCTTCAACCTGTAGTGGATAAGATTCTCAAGAGAGCACCTGGGTGGAGGGGGAGGTTAGTTGGGTATGATAGTAAGTTGATCCCGGTTCAGTCTTGTTTAGCTAGCATCCCCTCTTACTTAATGGGTATGATCAAATTCCCTAAGTGGGATGTCTGATTAACTCTCAAATGGCTCACTGCTTTTGAGATAACTATGAAGGGCATCACAAGTATCACCTTGCTCATTGGAATTTGGTCACCCAGAAAAAAGAGTGAGGGATTGGGCATCACTAATATTGTTGACATGAATCTCAGCCTCCTAGCTTGTTGGATTAACAAGTACTCCCTTCGTCCCATAATGTAAGACGCCTTTTGACACTAGATTAGCGTCAAAAAGCGTCTTACATTATGGGACGGAGGGAGTACAAATTAGGGGATGGGAAGATTTGGAAGCAGATCGTTGATGCCAAGTATAGTACCAATAGACCTAATATCCTCTCCCGCCGGGATACCAACTCTTCTCCTTTCTGAAAAGGAGTGATGTGGGCTGCTAAGGTTGGGTTCTAGTGGAAAGTTGGGAATAGGAGGAGAGTTAAATTATGGGAAGATCATTGGTTTGGTAATTGTAGCTTAGCCTCCCAATTCTGGGATCTGTATATCATTGCTAATGAATACAATGTTTATATTGTGGATCTGTATATGGTGGCTTGCTCGCAGTATACGGTGGCTTGCTCGCAGTAGAAAATCCTGTGTACGAGCGACACAAGAGGGCGCGTGGAAGTGATCACAACTTCTCTTTGGGCTGCTAAAAGAAGGCCTGCCCCACTACAGTAGCGGTTTGGGATCTGTATACGGTGGCTTGCTTGCAGTAGAAAATTCTGTGCACGAGTGACACAAGAGGGCGCGTGGAAGTGATCACAACTTCTCTTTGGGCTGCTAAAAGAAGGCCTGCCCCACTACTATGGCTAGAACCAGGCTGAAGTAGTAAGAGACGCTGCTGCAGTACGCATTGAAGATCATTCAGGACTTGGGTGGAATAGCGGATGGGCTAGGCGCCCTGGGTGTTCATGTGCCTTCGTAGCTGGATATCTCCATAGTCCTCTTATCTTTCGGTCTTAGACCCTTTGGTCAAGTGGAGTGGTATGCTCGCCATTCTGGCCGGTTTTCTTTCCTGTTTGGCGAGTAGCCTGTTGAAACTGTCTGGAGGTGATACTTCTGTCGCTTGGTCTCGTTTTATGAAAATGAAACCGGGACAGAAGCCCTTTTTTTCTAAAAAAAGTTTATTTCATCTTTAAATGTTGTAGCGTGCCATGTAAAACAGTCAATACTGTGGCAACAACTGTATAACCCCATGCATGAACAATTCCATATCCATACTACTCTCATGTCTAGAATATGGACCCTTAAGCAGTGATATGTGTTCAAATTGCTTAATGGCTGCTTGTGAGTTTCTGTTTCCTTATTTTTGGACTTGTGAATTCAGCCAGCATTACAATTCCTGATTAGCCCACATCAATGCCAAGAACTTACATGGATCATGCCAAAAACTTACATGGATCGGCAAAGTGCGGGTATGCTTCTAGTGGAGTAAATAGCATAAAGCTACTACTTTACAGGTTAGGGTTCCAAAAAACTACCAAATTTATTTTTTCGCTGATAACTACCAAATCAAGGGTCGGCTGTTTCAAAAAACACAAAACGCTCATTGTTAGCGATTTAAGCCGTTTTCTGACAGGTTGGACCCACTCCTAAATATTCTGTTTGTTTGACCGTTAACTTACATGTGGGACCCACATGTAAGTTCTCTCTTCTTCCTCTTATTTTTTCTTCTCTCCCTTCTCCACCACCTCCACCACCGCACCTCCACCACCTGCCGCATGCCAAGCCAGGTCAGACCCGGGACGGGCCGCCGCACGAACTGCCGCGCCACCACTGGAACTCCCGTCTCCTCGGCGTCGTCGCACGTCGCCGGCAACTGCTTCGCATCGCCGCATTGACCCTTGCCCCGCATCGACATCGAGCCGCTTGCTGCCGGCGCCCTCGTCCACGCACCTGGGAGAGCACGCCGGAGGTTGGGGCACCAGGAGGTGGAGGCTGAGCTCCCTCGCCAACCCCTCCTTCGGCTCACAAGGAGGGCTCCGCCCGACGCCGGAGCGCCTCCACCCGCCACCTAGTCGGCTCCTCCCGTTGTAGAACGAGGGAGGATGGAGGGGAGAGGCCAGCGGTCAGCGACCTGTTTCCGGCAAGCTTTGATGCAGGGGCGCAGCAGTTGATGCCGCTCGATTCCATCGGGTCGAGGCAGGCGGACGGCGGCGTTGGTATCCCGTCGAGGGGAGGAACGGCGGGGAGGCGCAGGGCGAAGGGCCAGAGCAGATCCGACGACTCCCAGGCGCGGCGGCGCGCCGTAGGCTAGCGACGGGCAACTGCATCGGGAGGGTGGGATCCTCTGTGCGTCCCGATCTGATCGAAGGAAGAACAGATCGAAGGAAGAAGACAGGAACGAGTTTGGGGATTTTGTTTTTTTTGTATTGGGGATTTTTGTGAGGCTGACACATGGGTCCCATTTGTCATAACGTGCAACTTAACGGTCCACTCTATCAGTTTTCTTACATGTGGGTCCCAACTGTCATAATCATGATCAATTGCAAAGCACCGGGCGTTTTGTGTTTTTTGAAACAGCCGACCCCTGACTTGGTAGTTATCAGCGAAAAAATAAATTTGATAGTTTTTTGAAACCCTAACCCGTAAAGTAGTAGCTTTATGCTATTTACTCGCTTCTAGTGGCACACCAATAGTTGGGAAACACGAGGATTGGCCGGAGCACTTGCTCCGAGCAAATTGCACAATGATATTTTTCCATTCAAAAACGGTAGGTGAATGAATGGAAAACAAAAACAAAGCAAATGACATGATAATATTTTCCATTCAAAAACAGTAGGGTGAATGAATGGAAAACAAAAACAAACCGCTAGTACTAGTACCACCACTACTACTAATTCTTAGTGCCATAGTGAGCACATCCAGGAGTTCACTAGCCTCCTAAATATCAAATAACTATGGCACTTCTCACAGCTAAGTATGGTTATTAAGATAGGTGGATCGAGCATCAGACCTACTACTCCCCCGCTTCGCAATTGATCTATGGCTTCATGTTTCCCCTGTGTTGCTCAAGAGCAGGGTCACCGATAACGCACTTGTCCAGGTGCAGATCTCCATCATCCAGTGCCTCAAAATCGACTTCCCAGAATTTCTCATGCTTGTCGGGAATCGCTATTAGATAGGGATCACTAACATAGGTTTGTTGACTGGTGCCGCTGCAAGAACTTTGAAAAAAGGTATCGGCGCCCCAAATTTGCTCACCATCTGCATCCATCAGTTTGCCCACGTTGCCCGGTAATGGCACGAGGCAGTCGGCTTGAGACGACGTGCCATCCGTTCCTCCTGGACACATGACATTCTTCCCCTTGGACCTGCCAACTGTGAGGTCTTGGCAATGAGCAGCGCCAGAAACTGGAGGAATTCCAAGCAGCTCAGCCCCGGTTCCGGGATCTTGCTGGTCAAATACCTGAACCAAAGCCCCGATGTCCTCTGATGCTTCGACTCCGTCCAGGCCAAAGTTACCCGGCATCATGCCATCACTAAGGTCCGTGTCTTCCAGGAGAAAACTCTGTAGGTCTGCAATGGCGTCGTGCGCGACTGGATGTGCAGGGGAACATGTACTCTCTGCGGTGCGCGGCGAGCTGGAGTCGCCCGAGTCTCTGCTGCCATGCGGTACATGCTTCAGGAACTTCCTCTTCACTCTGGCGGAATCGATCCCATCCCTCCTCTCCCTGTGCATCTTGAGCTGCCTCAGAAAATCCGGGTTCTGAAGGAGCTTGGCCAAGAAGGAGACCACCTGCTTCTGCCGGTCCTCCGCGGTCTCCAGCCTCTGGTTCAGCGCGTTCATATGCTCGATCGTCTGATTGTGCTCCTCCTTCAGCCTGGCCACCTCCTGTAGCAGCGCGTTCTTCTCTCTTCTCAGGGAGCGCAGCTCAGGGTCCACAGTGGACTCACCAGAAGAACCTGACTGTATCTTCCTGAAGATAGATGAACCAGGCTGGAGGCTGCTTTGTTGCGTCGGCGAGGACCGGCGCCTGACAATCGTCTTCAATAAATGTTTGCTGCCCCGCAGAAATCCCTCGTGAGCAAACTCCCATCTATCAGCATGAACCTTGCGAAAACCCTGATGAATATGAGAAAGATGTTACAAACTAACAATGACCAGGGCAAGAAGGTGAAACTGAATACACATCATAATTCTTCACAACAGTAGAATCATAAACTCAGTCAAAATGCCAAGCTCAGTGGTATTTTTAGTGTCACTCGTATACTAAAACCTATTAAGATACCAGTAGTTGCCACCTATAACTGAATAAAGACTGAACCAAATTGCTCCATACTGACAACATCACCCCCCTTCCAATCCCACAGGAAGCAAACTGAACAGTGTTACCCACCAAAGAATTTCTCCAGTTATCTTAGAAGAAATCTGCAGTAGATGCACTATGGTATTTATAATTTGAAATACACAGTGCTAAAGTCTCAGAAATATGTCAATATGAAGAAATGATAAATTAGAAGGGGTAAAGCTGCACCAGGCCAAACCTGCGAAGGAGGCAGGCTGAGGAGTAGAGAAGAATGCATGGCCACGCAGAGCAGCAGAAAACCAACAAAATATGCTGCCGCGTTTATTTTTCTATTTGGAGAGAAGGAATTTGCAGTATGGGCAAATACAGATGCGTATACACATTTGGATTGCGAAGCTTACCTTTGAGCGCGAGCAGCGTCGCATCCCAGCAAATGGTTAAGCTTGCCATCACAGGATCAACTCCTCAGGAATCAGGATTATTTCAGTGATCAAGATAATCCAGTTCTTTGGGGAAAGGCCAAATTGGCATTACAGACCACAATTCCGCTCGCAAAAGAAACGCCAAATTGGCATTACAGACCACAACTCCGCTCACAAAATAAGCAAGGGAAGTAGTACAAAGAATATATACACAGCAGATTTGGGCAGAGTACAGCAGCAGAAACCAGAAGGAACAAAAAGAAAACAGAGCATCCGAAACAGAGTGCCAGATACCTAACGGAAACAGAGCATCTCCCGAGCAGAGGACGGCGGCATGAATAATCCAGCGACGGATTGCAAAGGAAAGGAAAAACAGAGGACTGGGCAGTGATATGATACGCACATAAGTGTTGAGCTGCCTGACGAAGCTGGAGAAGTTGTTGTGCTTGAAGTTGTGCGGGAGCACGTCGCGGGCGAAGGTGGAAGGGTTCCACACAACGAAGCTGTTGCCGGCGGGGCCCCAGGAGATGACGCCGTCCAGCTGCGGCTCGCTGACGAGGTCGTACGTCTTGGACAGGAACGGCGGCAGCTGCGGCCCCTGCAGCAGCGCCTCCAGGGGCCGCGGCGGCTCGCAGGGCACCACCAGCGCGGGCGGCGGCGGGATCAGGTGGTGGTCCAGCGCGGCGTAGTGGCCCGCAGGCGAGGGCTGCTGCTGCTGCATCATCTCGAGCTTGGGCTCGAGCAGCAGCGCGGCGTCCATGGAGGCGGAGGCGGTGACTGCGGCGGGCGTGGTGTTGATGCCGGTGTGCGTGTGGTCCATGCGCCGCGCGCTCGCGGGTGGCCGGAATGGGCGGTGCGGGGCGGGGCGAAGCGGCGCGGCGCGGCGTTTATAGGCTTCGGTCCGGGTGAAACCGACATACTGTTGACGGCGACGGGCACGCCGCGTTGCAGCTGCAGTTGCAGAAGCGGATAGGGCGTGCCGTGCCCCTGCGTGACGTTTGACCGCCGCTCCTGGCCGCAGTCGGCAGGCGCGGGGACACTTGGCGGCGGGGCGGATCGCGGCGGCTCTGGCCCACGCAGGGCAAGGCGGTGCCGGAAATATCTGCGATTCCGGGGGTGGAAAGGAAAGGAAAGTGCAGCCAGCAGAGGCCAGACAAGGCGCGGGCTTTTTTCTTGGTGGCGAAGAAAGCAGGAGATATTTTACCTCTCTTCTCCCGTCACGTGGTGGAGTGGGAGTGACGTGGTGGAGTGGGCGGGCCGATGAGCTGGTCTGATGCCGCGAGAGCGGGCTGTGTGCGGATGCTCGGTCGATTCAGGTTGATGATCTGAGGAGCTCTTTCTCAAAAACAAAAAACAAAAACAAAACTGAGGAGCAGCGGAAGGAAACGGGTACGGGCGTAGCGCGACGGCGCGCGTGCGGTATCTACCGTCCCCACGCAGGCACCCGCCGAGGGAAACAAGTGTTTAGCGGTATTGGTTACTTTTTCTAGAACACGCATGCGCCTTCCCCTCTATTCGGTAAGATTGGAAAGAGTTCGGTTGATTTTACGACATGAAAAACGCTAGGGGAGCGAACCGTGCGTAACTCGTAAGATGTTTAGGTTTTCTTGTGGTGGAACGAGCGCATCAGGGTTTAAGTTTTTAACATAACACTCATGCTTGTATTTTTTCTGCGATGTTCGTGTACTGGGAGCATGTGTTTCATCAACTACGACGTATTTATGATGACTTCGTCAATTTCAAAATGTTATGTCGGCTTAGTATCTCAGAGACGCGCATAAAGATAGGATGTGCGTGTGTGCCTAAGAGTAAGTGCTCATGAATGTATGTGAGCATTTGTTATTGTACAATCTTTAAGAAAAGCAGGGGGAATATTTGGCGCGAATGTAACTGGCAAGTGGCGAAATGTATCGCTCCGTCTACAACCATATATAGCTAATCGCGCCCGTCAAACGTCCACGGATGCGTCGGGCGCGTCCGCAGACAGTCACCGGTCACCTCTCAAATCTTCGATTTCACAACCGGATATCTCATTTAGCAAACCCTAAATCCATACAACCACATGCATCATAAACTAACTCTACAATCATCCACGGCTACTACATCAATGCATGCCATCGAACAACCAAAAATTGCCATGTTCTACATGCATAGTAAGATATGGATAAAGATCATCCACGTCTGACCCTGTCCTTGTCGGCGCCCTTGGCGTCGTTGGCGCGAATGTAGCGCTCAAACACGCAAAATGGATCAAGTCGGATCTGTTCATTGCTGGAGCTGTCCGGCTCATCATTGTCCTCCTTCTCTTGGGGGGGGGGGGGGGCAGTCTGGCGATGGCAACGAGCCGCTCAGCTTTGCGCTCGAGCGAGGGCGCGCTTGTTCCTCCTCTGTCGCTTCTAGAGGATGCAGGCACTGACGGCTTCCTCGTGCAAGATAGCGCATGATGCCGCATCCGTCGCCTTCGCCTCTACCATGTCGGCAGTGAGACGGGTGTCGGTGTCAAAACCGGCGGATCTCGGGTAGGGGGTCCCGAGCTGTTGATCTTGCATCAATGGGAACAGGAAACACAAGGACAATATTTACCCAGGTTCGGGCCCTCTCGAAGAGGTAAAACCCTACGTCCTGCTTGATTGTATTGATGTGCATATGATGGTTACAGAGTCGATCTACCACGAGATCAGATGAACTAAACCCTAGGTAAGTAGGATGATGGTTCTTCTTCCAGCCTCTATGGACTAAACCCTCTGGTTTATATATGGACACCAGGGGTACCTAGGGTTACACATTGTCGGTTACTATCAGGGGATAAACGTGCATACGTCATGTCGACTTGGAGGACACACGAAGGCTTCGGAGGTTTCCTTCTAGCACACGAAGTCGCCTTATAGCTCGACCTTCCAATAATAATCACAGGGCGGCCCACCTCTCCGGCACACAAAAGATAGACCGGCGGCCCGAGGACCCCTTAGTCCAGGACTTCATCAATGGGCCTCGGCCTTCCGCATCCTCTGCTTTGCACGGGGGGCACAACAGTCTTTGTAACAATCATACTCTTCAACACCTGAGAAGGGGCGGCAGACGGACCTAGAGCCTTCAGCTCCGACGAATCCAAGCGTCGTTTGCGCCGACGCAAAGGATTGCCGCCGGATAGAATCCAACCTCAGTCAGGGCGCACTCCTCCCACGAGCGGTAGACGGCCATATCCTCCTCATCCCCGCATGGGATGATGGCGCCCTAGTCCACAGATTGGGAGTGGTCGGAGTCGGGTCTGCTGCCCACCATGCCGGAGAAGGCCGGAGATCATCGGAGGGGAGCTTGGGGTCGGAGTGGGGTGAAGAGGAGTGGACTGGCTAGGGTTTAGTCTGGGATGCAGATGATGGCGAATATATGTGTGGTCGGGGTCGGCCAGTGTGGGCCGAATCCGAAGTGGCTGACGCGCCCGGGCGCGTCTGGACTTTCCCATATCCGCCCCAGATTTGGGCTGGATATGAGGGGTTCCGGTCAGCCCGGGCATATGGGGCCGGTATGAGGAGCATGTCTGGGTCAGGTGTGTTTGATCGGTCAGTGAACGCGCCATCTGCCCGGACGTATAGGGGAGGGGGTTGGGAAGCCCGGATGTAGCCTGTAGATGCTTTGAGGCGGCCATGGGTGACCCCCCACCTGATTAGTCCCTTTAGTGATCCGATAAAGGAGCAGAAAGGATTCTCGCCTTTTCCCCTAAAGGTGACCCTGAGTTATCAAACCCACGAGGGGACGGTACCCTTAATGTCAAGGGTTTCTAACAATTTTTTTGCAAGAGAACTAAATTCCATCTTTTGACCAGATCAAAATCAAGTTGACACTAGAAACACTTATAATAAAAATAGGCATTGGTATGAGGACTTGGAGCAACTCCAAATCACCGACGCATTCTGTCCACGCGCGTCCGTTTGGGTCCATTTGGGTTGAAATAGAAACAAATCACGGCCTAATGCGCCGATGCAAAAAAAGAAGCGTTTGCTTTTTGTTCGCCCGCGACTCATTCCCGTCCCAAATTTGGGATGGGTTTGCGTCGTCGCGGACAAGGCATGGATGCTCAAGATGCCCGCCCATGTCCTTGGCTCGCCATGCAGCGGCACTTCAGCATTTCTTCCCCATCCTCATACATAGGCGACACACCCCCGCCACCCCGCCCTCACCGGCACCGACCAGTTGGACGCTCAACAGGCTGCTCGCACCCACACACATCCCCCTAGCTGCACCTCGCACCTGTTGGCCGCTCTTGTCGGTGTTTGAGGCTTGTTTTCGCCGCCATCATAGCACCTCCACGGCCAAGTCACACCCTCGCCTCCGACGCTGCTGGGAGCTCCAAGCCCAGCGTCCTCAGTCCATGGTCGCCTCCACATCAGCAGGCCTGCTACCTGGAGTGGGTGAGGCATGTGGCTCTTCACCGGCTGGCTTCTTCCACAACGCCTGCAAGGTGTTCGATGTTTCATCCGCAAGGTACAAATGGATAGTGTAGACGAGTTTTTTTTCAAAAACTTTATTTGTGATTTGGACAATTCGTCATTGGGTGATGAGGAGTTTGTGGTTGCTACTTTGGTTGTCACTGACCACATAGCTAGGAGCGCCTGAGGTTTACGGGATTGATCTCGGGCCGTGCTCCGGCGTGGAATCGCAATAGAGAGAACGACCATTGCCTACTCTGGGAAGACTATATTCAGTGAGCGTCCCCATTGTTCAAATCCAAGCTCTTCCGGAGTCGCTTCCGCATGGCTAGGCATGTATTCAATTGTATCCGGGATGGGGTGACGACGTATAATGATTATTTCATATGCAAGGAGGATGCCCTGGGAAAGGTTGACTTCTTATCAGAAATGTGAAGGAAATATGCCCTAGAGGCAATAATAAAGTTGTTATTTTATATTTCCTTATATCATGATAAATGTTTATTATTCATGCTAGAATTGGATTAACCGGAAACTTAGTACATGTGTGAATACATAGACAAAACAAAGTGTCCCTAGTATGCCTCTACTTGACTAGCTCGTTAATCAAAGGTGGTTAAGTTTCCTGACCATAGACATGTGTTGTAATTTGATGAACGGGATCACATCATTAGGAGAATGATGTGATGGACATGACCCATCCGTTAGCTTAGCATATTGATCATTCAGTTTTATTGCTATTGATTTCTTCATGTCATATACATATTCCTTTGACTATGAGATTATGCAACTCCCGGATACCGGAGGAATACATTGTGTGCTATCAAACGTCACAACGTAACTGGGTGATTATAAAGATGCTCTACAGGTATCTCCGAAGGTGTTTGTTGGGTTGGCATAGATCGAGATTAGGATTTGTCACTCCGAGTATCGGAGAGGTATCTCTGGGCCCTCTCGGTAATACACATCATAAGAAGCCTTGCAAGCAAAGTGACTAATGAGTTAGTTGCGGGATGATGTATTACGGAACGAGTAAAGAGACTTGCCGGTAACGAGATTGAACTAGGTATGAAGATACCGACGATCGAATCTCGGGCAAGTAACATACCGGTGACAAAGGGAATAACGTGTATGTTGTCATTACGGTTCGACCGATAAAGATGTTCGTAGAATATGTAGGAGCCAATATGAGCATCCAGGTTCCGCTATTGGTTATTGATCGGAGAGGTGTCTCGGTAATGTCTACATAGTTCTCGAACCCATAGGGTCTGCACGCTTAATGTTTGATGATGATTTTGTATTATATGAGTTATGTGATTTGGTGACCGAGTGTTGTTCGGAGTCCCAGATGAGATCACAGACATGAAGAGGAGTCTCGAAATGGTCGAGAGGTAAAGATTGATATATAGTACGTTGGTATTCGGACACCGGAAGTGTTCCGGAGGGTATCCGGTACTTATCGGGTCACCGGAAGGTGTTTCGGGTACCCCCAACAATCCTATGGGCCATATGGTCCTTGTGAAGGAACACACCATCCACAAGGGGCTGGTGCGCCCTATAAGGCCATAGGAGGAGGATAAGGAAAGGGGAGAAGGGAAAGGAAAGTGTGAATTAGGATTCCCACTTCCTTCCCTCAGCCCCCCCTTTCCTTCCCCTTCATACATACATGGAAAGGGGGGAGGCCAAATTGGGGAGGACCCCAAGTAGGATTCCTCCTACTTGGGGCACCCCCTTGGCTGCCTCTCCTCCCCTCCAACCTATATATATGTGAGGGAGGGGGCACCGCTAGAACAAACAACATCTATTCCTAGCCGTGTGCGGCGCCCCCCTCCACATTTTACGCCTCTGGTCATATCTTCATAGTGCTTAGGCGAAGCCCTGCGCGGATCACATCACCATCATCGTCACCAAGCCATCGTGCTGATGGAACTCATCTACTTCCTCGACACCTTGCTGAATCAGGAGGACGAGGGACGTCATCGCGCTGAACATGTGCAGAACTCAGAGGTGTCGTACGTTCGTACTTGATCGGTCGGAGCTAGAAGAAGTTCGACTACATCAACCGCGTTGTCAAACACTTATGCTTTCGGTCTACGAGGGTACGTGGACACACTCTTCCCCCCTCATTGCTATGCATCTCCTAGATAGATCTTGCTTGAGCGTAGGATTTTTTTGAAATTGCATGCTACGTTTCCCAACAAAATGCACTACAGTTATTCGGATGCTTACATACGAAATACTCGGTGATCTTGTTACTGAGTATGTCCACATGAGTGACTCCACCTGCCTTGAATCCATGAACAGATTTTGCAAGGCTGTGGTAGCAGTGTTTAGCCCGGAGTACATGAGAGAGCCAAATGATGCAGATACAACCCGGTTGTTGGCCATCAATGCAAATAGGGGCTTTTCGGGGTTGCTTGGTGAAGGAAATATTCCCTAGAGGCAGTAATAAAGTTGTTATTTATATTTCCTTATATCATGATAAATGTTTATTATTCTTGCTAGAATTGTATTAACCGGAAACTTGATACATGTTTGAATACATAGACAAAAGAGAGTGTCCCTAGTATGCCTCTACCTGACTAGCTCGTTAATCAAAGATGCTTAAGTTTCCTGACCATAGAGACGTGTTGTCATTTGATGAACGGGATCACATCATTAGGAGAATGATGTGATGTTGACTATGAGATTATGGAACTCCCGAATACCGGAGGAACACCTTGTGTGCTATCAAATGTCACAATGTAATCGGGTGATTATAAAGATGATCTACAGGTGTCTCCGAAGGTGTTTGTGGGTTGGCATAGATCGAGATTAGGATTTGTCACTCCGAGTATTAGAGAGGTATCTCTGGGCCCTCTCGGTAATGCAGATCACAATAAGCCTTGCAAGCAATGTGACTACTGAGTTAGTTACGGGATGATGCATTACGGAACGAGTAAAGAGACTTGCCAGTAACGAGATTGAACTAGGTATGAAGATACCGACGATGGAATCTCGGGCAAGTAACATACCGATGACAAAGGGAATAACGTATGTTTTCATTGCGGTTTGACCGATAAAGATCTTCGTAGAATATGTAGGAACCAATATGAGCATCTAGGTTCCGCTGTTGGTTATTGACCGGAGATGTGTCTCGGTCATGTCTACATAGTTCTCGAACCCGTAGGGTCCACACGCTTAACGTTCGATGACAATTTGTATTATGAGTTATGTGTTTTGGTGACCGAAGATTGTTCGGAGTCCCGGATGAGATCACGGACATGACGAGGAGTCTCAAAATAGTCGAGAGGTAAAGATTGATATATTGGACGATGATAGTCGCACACCGGAATGGTTCTGAATCGTTTCGGGTATTTTTCGGAGTACCGGGAGGTTACGGAACCCCCAGGGCAAGTAATGGGCCTACATGGGCCATAGGGGAGAGAGGAGGCAGCCCACAAGGGGTGGCCGCGCCCCCTACCATAGGGAGTCCGAATTGGACTAGGGGAGGGGCGCGGACCCCTTTCCTTCTCCTCCTCCCTCTCCTTCCCCCTTTCCCCCTCCGGAAGAAGGAAGGGGGAGGCCGAATTGGACATGGAGTCCAAGTTAACTTCCTCCCCCCATGGCATGCCCCTTGGCTGGCCTCCTCCCTCTCCTCCTTTATATACAGGGGCAGGAGGCACCCCATAACACATCAATTGTTCTCTTAGCCGTGTGCGGTGCCCCCTCCACAGTTTACTCCTCCGAACATAGCATCGAGTGCTTAGGCGAAGCCCTGCGCGGATCACATCACCGTCACCACGCCATCATGCTGACGAACCTCTCCCTCGACCCTCTGCTGGATCAAGAGTTCGAGGGACGACATCGAGCTGAACGTGTGCTGAACTCGGAGGTACCGTACGTTCGGTACTTGATCGGTTGGATTGCGAAAACGTTCGACTACATCAACCACGTTAAACTAACGCTTCCGCTTTCGGTTTATGAGGGTACGTGGACACACTCTCCCCCTCTCGTTGCTATGCATCTCCTAGATAGATCTTGCGTGATCGTAGGATTTTTTTTGAAATTGCATGCTACGTTCCCCAACAGTGGCATCCGAGCAAGGTTTATGCGTAGATGATATGCACGAGTAGAACACAAAGAGTTGTGGGCGATCATAGTCATACTGCTTACCACCAACATCTTATTTTGATTCAACGGTATTGTTGGATGAAGCGGCCCAGACCAACCTTACATGACCGCGTTCATGAGACCGGTTCCACCAACAGACATGCAACTTGTTTTGCATAAAGGTGGCTGGCGGGTGTCTGTTTCTCCAACTTTAGTTGAATCGAATTTGACTACGGCCGGTCCTTGTTGAAGGTTAAAACAACACACTTGATGAAAAATCGTTGTGGTTTTGATGCGTAGGTAAGAATGGTTCTCACTAGAAGCTCGTAGCAGCCACGTAAAACGTGCAACAACAAAGTAGAGGATGTCTAACTTGTTTTTGCAGGGCATGTTGTGATGTGATATGGTCAAGACATGATGTGATATACGTTATTGTATGAGATGATCATGTTTTGTAAAAGTTATCGGCAACTGGCAGGAGCCTTATGGTTGTCGCTCGCAATCGCCATGTAATTGCTTTACTTTATCACTATGCGGTAGCGATAGTTGTAGAAGCAATAGTTGGCGAGACGGCAACGACGCTACGATGGAGATCAAGGTGTCAAGCCGGTGACGATGCAGATCATGACGGTGCTTTGGAGATGGAGATCAAAGGCACAAGATGATGATGGTCATATCATGTCACATATTTTGATTGCATGTGATGTTTATCTTTTATGCATCTTATTTTGCTTAGTACGGCGGTAGCATTATAAAATAATCCCTCACTAAATTTCAAGGTATAAGTGTTGTCCCTGAGTATGCACCATTGCGACAGTTCATCGTGCCGAGACACCACATGATGATCGGGTGTGATAAGCTCTACGTTCACATACAACGGGTGCAAGACAGTTTTGCATGTGCGGAATACTTGGGTTAAACTTGACGAGCCTAGCATGTACAGACATGGCCTCGTAACACTGAGACCGAAAGATCGAACGTGAATCATATAGTAGATATGATGAACATAGAGATGTTCACCATTGAAAACTACTCCATCTCACATGATGATCGGACATGGTTTAGTTGATATGGATCACGTGAACATTAAGATGAATCAAGAGATGTCTATCTAAGTGGGAGTTCTTTAGTAATATGATTAATTGGACTTAATTTATCATGAACTTAGTCCTGATAGTTTTTGCATATCTATGTTGTAGATCAATGGCCCATGCTACCGTTCCCTTGAATTTTAATGCGTTCCTAGAGAAAGCTAAGTTGAAAGATGATGGTAACAACTACACGGACCGGGTCCGTAACTTGAGGATTATCCTCATTGCTGCACAGAAGAATTACGCCCTTGAAGCACCGCTAGGTGCAAGGCCTGCTGTAGGAGCAACTCTGAACGTAATGAACGTCTGGCAAGCTAAATCTGATGGATACTCGATAGTTCAGTGTGCCATGCTTTACGGCTTAGAATCGGGACTTCAAAGACGTTTTGAACGTCATGGAGCATATGAGCTTCCAGGAATTGAAGTTAATATTTCAAGCAAATGCCCGAGTTGAGAGATATGAAGTCTCCAACAAGTTCTACAGCTGCAAGATGGAGGAGAACAGTTCTGTCAGTGAACACATACTCAGAATGTCTGGGTGCCATAACCACTTGACTCAGTTGGGAGTTAATCTTCCGGTTGATAGTGTCATTGACAGAGTTCTTCAATCACTGCCAGCAAGCTATAAAGGCTTCGTGATGAACTATAATATGCAAGGGATGGAAAAGACAATTCCCGAGCTCTTCGCAATGCTTAAGGCCGCGGAGGTACAAATCAAGAAGGAGCACAAAGTGTTGATGGTTAACAAGACCACTAGTTTCAAGAAAAAGGGCAAGGGTAAGAAGGGGAACTTCAAGAAGAATAGCAAGCAAGTTGCTGCTCCCGAGAAGAAGCCCAAGTCTGGACCTAAGCCTGAAACTGAGTGCTTCTACTGCAAAGGGACTGGTCACTGGAAGTGGAACTGCCCCAAGTATTTGGCGGATAAGAAGGATGGCAAAGTGAAAGGTATATTTGATATACATGTTATTGATGTGTACCTTACTAATGCTCGTAGTAGCGCCTGGGTATTTGATACTGGTTCCGTTGCTCATATTTGCAACTCGAAACAGGGGCTACGGATTAAACGAAGATTGGCTAAGGACGAGGTGACGATGCACGTCGGAAATGGTTCAAAGGTTGATGTGATCGCCGTCGGCACGCTACCTCTACATCTACCTTCGGGATTAGTTTTAGACCTGAATAATTGTTATTTGGTGCCAGCGTTGAGCATGAACATTATATCTGGATCTTGTTTGATGCGAGATGGTTATTCATTTAAATCAGAGAATAATGGTTGTTCTATTTATATGAGTAATATCTTTTATGGTCATGCACCCTTGATGAGTGGTCTATTTTTGTTGAATCTCGATCATGGTGATACACATATTCATGATATTGATGCCAAAAGATGCAAAGTTAATAATGATAGTGCAACATATTTGTGGCACTGCCGTTTAGGTCATATTGGTGTAAAGCGCATGAAGAAACTCCATGCAGATGGACTTTTGGAATCACTTGATGCTTGCGAACCATGCCTCATGGGCAAGATGACTAAGACTCCGTTCTCCTGAACAACGGAGCGAGCCACTAATTTATTGGAAATCATACATACTGATGTATGCGGTCCGATGAGTGTTGAGGCTCGCGGCGGGTATCGTTATTTTCTAACCTTCGCAGATGATTTGAGCCGATATGGGCATATCTACTTAATGAAACACAAGTCTGAAACATTTGAAAAGTTCAAACAATTTCAGAGTGAAGTGGAAAATCATCGTAACAAGAAAATAAAATTTCTATGATTTGATCATGGAGGCGAATATTTGAGTTACGAGTTTGGTCTTCATTTGAAACAATGTGGAATAGTTTCACAACTCACGCCACCTAGAACACCGCAGCGTAATGGTGTGTCTGAACGTCGTAACCGTACTTTATTAGATATATATGGTGTGATCGATGATGTCTCTTACCGATTTACCACTATCGTTTTGGGATTATGCATTAGAGACGGCTACATTCACGTTAAATAGGGCACCATCTAAGTCCGTTGAGACGACACCATATGAACTGTGGTTTAGCAAGAAACCTAAGGTGTCGTTTCTTAAAGTTTGGGGTTACGATTCTTATGTGAAAAAGCTTCAGCCTAATAATCTCGAACCCAAATCGGAGAAGTGCGTCTTCATAGGCTACCCTAAAGAAACTGTTGGGTACACCTTCTATCATAGATCCAAAGGCAAGATATTTGTTGCTAAGAATGGATCCTTTCTAGAGAAGGAGTTTCTCTCGAAAGAAGTGAGTGGGAGGAAAGTAGAACTTGATGAGGTAGTTGTATCTTCTCTCGAAATGGAAAGTAGTTCATCACAGAAATCAGTTCCAGTGATGCCTATACCAATTAGTGAGGAAGTTAATGATAATGATCATGAAACTTCAAATCAAGTTACTACCGAGCCTCGTATGTCAAGCAGAGTACGTTCCGCACCAGAGTGGTACGGTAATCCTGTTCTGGAAGTCATGTTACTAGACCATGACGAACCTACGAACTATGAGGAAGCGATGATGAGCCCAGATTATGCAAAATGGCTTGAGGCCATGAAATCTGAGATGGGATCCATGTATGAGAACAAAATATGGACTTTGGTTGACTTGCCCGATGATCGGCAAGCCATAGAAAATAAATGGATCTTTAAGAAGAAGACTGACGCTGACGGTAATGTTACTGTCTACAAAGCTCGACTTGCTGCGAAAGGTTTTCGACAAGTTCAAGGAGTTGACTACAATGAGACCTTCTCACCCGTAGCGATGCTTAAGTTTGTCCGAATCATGTTAGCAATTGCCGCATTTTATGATTATGAAATTTGGAAAATGGATGTCAAAACTGCATTCCTTAATGGATATTTTAAAGAAGAGTTTTATATGATGCAACCAGAAGGTTTTGTCGATCCTAAAGGTGCTAACGAAGTGTGCAAGCTCCAATGATCCATTTATGGACTGGTGCAAGCCTCTCAGAGTTGGAATATACGCTTTGATAGTGTGCTCAAAGCATATGGTTTTATACAGACTTTTGGAGAAGCCTGTGTTTACAAGAAAGTGAGTGGGAGCTCTGTAGCCTTTCTAATATTATATGTGGATGACATATTGTTGATTGGAAATGATATATAATTTCTGGATAGCATAAAACGATACTTGAATAAGAATTTTTCATTGAAAGACCTCGGTGAAGCTGCTTATATATTAGGCATCAAGATCTATAGAGATAGATCAAGACGCTTAATTGGACTTTCACAAAGCACATACCTTGATAAAGTTTTGAAGAAGTTCAAAATGGATCAGTCAAAGAAAGGGTTCTTGCCTGTGTTACAAGGTGTGAAGTTGAGTCAGACTCAATGCCCGACCACTTCAGAAGATAGAGAGAAAATGAAAGCCATTCCCTATGCCTCAGCCATAGGTTATATCATGTACGCAATGCTGTGTACCAGACCTGATGTGTGCCTTGCTATAAGTTTAGCAGGGAGGTACCAAAGTAATCCAGGAGTGGATCACTGGACAACGGTCAAGAACATCCTGAAATACCTGAAAAGGACTAAGGATGTGTTTCTCATTTATGGAGGTGACAAAGAGCTTGTCGTAAATGCTTACGTCGATGCTAGCTTTGACACTGATCCGGATGACTCTAAGTCGCAAACCGGTACGTATTTATATTGAATGGTGGAGCTGCCAGTTGGTGCTGTTCCAAGCAAAGCGTTATGGCAGGATCTACGTGTGATGCGGAGTAAATAGCTGCTTCGGAAGCAGCAAATGAAGGAGTCTGGATGAAGGAGTTCATATCCGATCTAGGTGTAATACCTAGTGCATCGGGTCCAATGAAAATATTTTGTGACAATACTGGAGCAATTGCCTTAGCGAAGGAATCCAGATTTCACAAGAGAACCAAACACATCAAGAGACGCTTCAACTCCATCCACGATCAAGTCAAGGAGGGAGACACAGAGATTTGCAAAATACATATGGATCTGAATGTTGCAGTCCCGTTGACTAAGCCTCTTCCACGAGCAAAACATGATCAGCACCAAGACTCCATGGTTGTTAGAATCATTACAATGTAATCTAGATTATTGACTCTAGTGCAAGTGGGAGACTGAAGGAAATATGCCCTAGAGGCAATAATAAAGTTGTTATTTATATTTCCTTATATCATGATAAATGTTTATTATTCATGCTAGAATTGTATTAACCGGAAACTTGATACATGTGTGAATACATAGACAAAACAGAGTGTCCCTAGTATGCCTCAACTTGACTAGCTCGTTAATCAAAGATGGTTAAGTTTCCTGACCATAGACATGTGTTGTCATTTGATGAACGGGATCACATCATTACGATAATGATGTGATGGACAAGACCCATCCGTTAGCTTAGCATAATGATCGTTAAGTTTTATCGCAATTGCTTTCGTCATGACTTATACATATTCTTTGACTATGAGATTACGCAACTCCCGAATACCGAAGGAACACCTTGTGTGCTATGAAACGTCACAACGTAACTGGGTGATTATAAATATGCTCTACAGGTGTCTCCGAAGGTGTTTGTTGGGTTAGCATAGATTGAGATTAGGATTTGTCACTCTGAGTACCGGAGAGGTATCTCTGGGCCCTCTCGGTAATGCACATCACAATAAGACTTGGAAGCAATGTGACTAATGAGTTAGTTATGGGATGATGCATTACGGAACGAGTAAAGAGACTTGCCGGTAACGAGATTGAACTAGGTATGAGGATACCGACGATCGAATCTCGGGCAAGTAACATACCGATGACAAAGGGAATAACGTATGTTGTCATTGCGTTTTGACCGATAAAGATCTTCGTAGAATATGTAGGAACCAATATGAGCATCGAGGTTCCGTTGTTGGTTATTGACGGAGATGTGTCTCGGTCATGTCTACATAGTTCTCGAACCCGTAGGGTCCGCACACTTAACGTTCGATGATGATTTGTATTATGAGTTATGTGTTTTGGTAACCGAAGATTGTTTGGAGTCCCGGATGAGATCACGCACATGATGAGGAGTCTCGAAATAGTTGAGAGGTGAAGATTGATATATTGGACGATGATATTCGGACACCAGAATGGTTCCGGATCGTTTCGGGTATTTTTCGGAGTACCGGGAGGTTACCGGAACCCCCGGGGAAAGTAATGGGCCTACATGGGCCATAGGGGAGAGAGGAGGCAGCCCACAAGAGGTGGCCGCGCCCCTCCCATAGGGAGTCCGAATTGGACTAGGGGAGGGGGTGCGCCCCCTTTCCTTCTCCTCCTCCCTCTCCTTCCCCCTTTCCCCCTCCTGAAGAAGGAAGGGGGAGGGTGAATTGGACATGGAGTCCGAGTCGGTTTCCTCCCCCCCATGGCGCGCCCCTTGGCCGGCCTCCTCCCTCTCCTCCTTTATATACGGAGGCAGGGGGCACCCCATAGCACATCAATTGTTCTCTTAGCCGTGTGCGGTGCCCCCCCTCCACAGTTTACTCCTCCGGTCATAGCGTCGTAGTGCTTAGGCGAAGCCCTGCGCGGATCACATCACCATCACCGTCACCACACCGTCGTGCTGACGAAACTCTCCCTAGACCCTCTGCTAGATCAAGAGTTCGAGGGACGTCATCGAGCTAAACGTGTGCTGAACTCAGAGGTGCCGTACATTTGGTACTTGATCGGTTGGATCGCGAAGACGTTCGACTACATCAACCGTGTTAAACTAACGCTTCTGCTTTCGGTCTACAAGGGTACATGGACACACTCTCCCCCTCTCGTAGCTATGCATCTCCTAGATAGATCTTGCGTGATCGTAGAATTTTTTTGAAATTGCATGCTACGTTCCCCAACACTTGGTAGCATAGATTTTATGCACTCGAAGTAGAAGAACTATCCATCTTCTTGGCAGGGGTTGTATAGGGGGCATGTCAAAAGGTGCACGCCTTACTTGTGGCTATGGCTTCACAGGATCTCTAGATTTGGCACTCTTTTTTGGCATGGCTGGCACTCGTAATGACATCAATGTGCTTCGGTGCTCTCCGATGTTCGGGAGGCTTGCAGAAGGCAACTGCCCAGAGGTCGTTGAGATCAATGCCCACCACTACAACAAGGGATACTACCTAGCTGATGGTATCTATCCTCAGTGGACAACTCTTGTTAAGACAATATCCAATCCGATAGGAAGAAGAGTCATAGATTTTCCCAAGCACAAGAGAGTGCTAGGAAGAATCTGGAGCATGCTTTTGGTGTGCTTCAATCTCGATGGGGCATCGTTCGGTACACTGCTAGAACTTGGAGCACCAAAAAGTTATGGGAGGTGATGACTGCTTGTGTGATCATGCACAACATGATCGTTGAGGATGAGTGTGAGGATGAAATCTTCGACCAGGGGTTTCAATTTCAGGGTGAAAATGTTGTGCTTGAGCACGGAGGAGTTGCAATGTTTGCACATTTCACCCAATTTCATCATGAAATGTGTGATTGGGCAACTGTAAGTGCAACTAATCCCCGGGTGGTTTTGGTAATTCATAACAACATACTCCCTGCGTCCGTGAATAAGTGTACATCTAGCTTTTGTCTTAAGTCAAAGTTTTAAACTTTGACCAACTTTCTAGGAAAAAGTAAAAGTATTTATGATACTCCCTCCGTCCCAAAATTCTTGTCTTAGATTTGTCTAGATACAGATGTATCTAATACTAAAACGTGACTTGATACATCCGTATTTAGCCAAATCTAAGACAAGAATTTTAGGACGGAGGGTGTACTAAATTAGTATCACTAGATCCGTTTTGAAATGTACTTTGATAATGTAGCAATTTGATGTCATATATGTTGTAGCTATTTTCTACGAACTTGGTCAAGATCTTAAAAGTTTGACTTTGAACGAAACCTAGATGTACACTTATTTGCGGACGGAGGGAGTATAACTCATTGAACTAATATCCATTCAAGTTAAATATTTCAGAAAGTTCAATGATTGGCATGGCATGGACTAGAGATGTGGACCCCTCAAAATGCTAAGGACAAAGATTGGCAAAAGCTCAAGACTCGTCATTTCTATTTTAGTGATCTAAGATCACATTGAGTCCATAGGAAAGCCAATACTATTAAAAGGGGATGAGGTGTTGCTTAATGGTCTACTTGCTCAAAGTGCTTAGTGATACCGGACCAAAAACCCTCAGCCACTTTCTCATTTCCACATATGTCCAAAACTCCAAGTCAAACTCAGCCCCACCGAAATGACCTATCCTGTGCCACCGAGTTCAGTTGACATAGCCACTGCCAGAAACCCTAGACAATTCGGTCACACTGATACGGATATCGGTCTCACCGAGATGGCCTTGCAAACTCTCTATTGCCTATTGCAATTATTTCGGTCTCACCGAAATGTGCAATCGTTCCCACCGAGTTTGCTTGACATCCTCTTTGTTGCCTTATTGCTTTACTTCGGCCTAACCGAGTTGATGCAATTGGTGCCACCGAGTTGATGTTTGCCCTAAGCCCTAGCACATCGGTCCCACCAAGTTGATCCAGTTGGTCCCACCGAGATTCCTAACATTCACATTTTGAAATAAATTGGTCTCACTGAGTTCTTCTATTCGGTCTAACCGAGTTAGGTCAAATGTGTGTAACGGTTGGATTTTGTGTGGAGGCTATATATACCCCTCCACCCCCTTCTCCATTTGAGAGAGAGCCATCAGAACGTGCTTACACTTCCACTACTCATTTTTTGAGAGAGAACCACCTACTCATGTGTTGAGACCAAGACATTCCAATCCAACCACAAGAATCTTGATCTCTAGCCTTCCCCAAGTTGCTTCCACTCAAATCATCTTTCCACCATAGCCAAATCTATGAGAGAGAGTTGAGTGTTGGGGAGACTATCATTTGAAGCACAAGAGCAAGGAGTTCATCATCAACACACCATCTATTACCTGTTGGAGAGTGGTGTCTCCTAGATTGGTTAGGTGTCGCTTGGGAGCCTCCGACAAGATTGTGGAGTTGAATCAAGAAGTTTGTAAGGGCAAGGAGATCGCCTAATTCGTGAAGATCTACCCGAGTGAGGCAAGTCCTTCATGGGCGATGGCCATGGTGGGATAGACAAGTTTGCTTCTTCGTGGACCCTTCGTGGGTGGAGTCCTCTATGGACTCGCGCAACCGTTACCCTTCGTGGGTTGAAGTCTCCATCAACGTGGATGTACGATAGCACCACCTATCGGAACCATGCCAAAAATCTCCGTGTCTACATTGAGTTTGCCTTCTCCAAACCCTTCCCTTTACCCTCATATGCAATGTTTTACTTTCTGCTGCTACACTCTTAGAATTGCATGTGTAGGTTGATTGCTTGACTTGTACTAGTTGCTAAAATCTGCCAACACTTAAAATTGGGAAAATGTTAGATTTTATTTGGTCAAGTAGTCTAATCACCCCCTCTAGACCTACTTTCGATCCTACAAGTGGTATCAGAGCTTTGGTCTCCATTTGCCTTGATTTCCAAAGCTTTGGTGATCATAGCGTTGGTTTCACAACCTAGGAGAGTATGGCGTCTAGCGAGGGAAATTACCGCCATAGAGGTCCTTACTTTGATGGTACTAATTTTGCTAGTTGGAAGCATAAGATGAAAACACATATTCTTGGTCATAACCCCGCCGTTTGGGCTATTGTGCGTATTGGTTTGCAAGGTGAATACTTCGAGGATGGAAGAGAACCGGATCGTGAAGCGTCCTCGAAAGAATTGAAGATGTTGCAATACAATGCTCAAGCTTGCAATATTCTCTTCAACGGATTGTGCCCCGAAGAATTCAACAAAATGAGCCGTCTTGAGAATGCAAAGGAAATTTGGGATACTTTCGTTGATATGCACGAAGGTACCGAGTACGTCAAGGAATCCAAATTGGTTGTGCTTCAAAGTCAACTTGACAAGTTCAAAAGGAAGGATGGTGAAGGAGTCGCTAAGATGTACTCTAGGCTTGCTCTCATCACAAATGAGATTGCCGGCTTAGGAAGCGAAGATATGACCAACAAATTCATCATCAAGAAGATCCTAAGAGCCTCTGATGGAAAATATGATACCGTGTTCACCTTGATCCAAATGATGCCCAACTACAAAGATCTCAAGCCAACGAAAGTCATTGGTAGAATTGTTGCTCATGAGATGTCACTCAAGGATAAGGAAGAGCTCCACAATAAGTCAAGTGGTGCTTACAAAGCTTCATGTGATGCTCCTACAATATCAAGTGAGAAATAAGTCTTCGATGAAGAATTGAGCCTAATGGTGAAGAACTTCAACAAATTCTACAAGAATAGAAGCAAAGAGAGAAGTTCCAAGTAAGGTCCTACAATGACAAAAGATTTTGTAGTCATGATCGCAATTGCTATAATTGTGGAAGACCCGGACACTACTCATACATCTCCAACGTATCTATAATTTTTTATTGTTCCATGCTGTTATATTATCAATCTTGGATGTTTTATAATCATTTTATATCATTTTTTGGTACTAACCTATTGACATAGTGCCAAGTGCCAGTTGCTGTTTTCTGCATGTTTTTTACATTTCAGGAAATCAATATCAGACGGAGTCCAAATGCAAGGAAACTTCACGGAGATTTTTTGGGACTAGAAGACACATAATGGGCCCTGGCTGCGCCTGGGGGGTGCTCCGAGGAGAGCACAACCCACCAGGGTGCGCCAGGAGGCCCAGGCGCGCCCTGGTGGGTTGTGCCCACCTCGGGTGCCCCCGGACCACCTCTTTGCACTATAAATATCCCAATATTCGCAAAACCCTAGGGGAGTCGACGAAATATTGATCCAGCGGACGCAGAGTCCAGAACCACCAGATCCAATCTAGACACCATCTCGGATGGGGTTCACCACCTCCATTGGTGCCTCTCCGATGATGCGTGAGTAGTTGTTTGTAGACCTTCGGGTCCGTAGTTAGTAGCCAGATGGCTTCCTCTCTCTCTCTCTCTCTCTCGCTGAATTCTCAATACAATGGTCTCTTGGAGATCCATATGATGTAACTCTTTTGCGTTGTGTTTGTTGGGATCTGATGAACTTTGAGTTTATGATCAGATCTATCTTTTTATATCCATGAAAGTTATTTTAGTTTCTTTGATCTCTTATATGCACGATTGCTTATAGCCTCGTATTTCTTCTCTGATATTTGGGTTTTGTTTGGCCAACTTGATCTATTTATCTTGCAATGGGAAGAGGTGCTTTGTAGTTGGTTCGATCTTACGGTGCTTGATCCCAGTGACAGAAGGGGAACCAACACGTATGTATCGTTGCTACCAAGGATAAAACGATGGGGTCTATCTCTACATAGATAGATCTTGTCTACATCATGTCATCGTTCTTATTGCATTACTCCATTTTTCCATGAACTTAATACACTAGATGCATGCTGGATAGCGATCGATGTGTGGAGTAATAGTAGTAGATGCAGGCAGGAGTCGGTCTACTAATCTTGGACGTGATGCCTATATAATGATCATTGCCTGGATATCGTCATGATTATTTGAAGTTCTAGCAATTGCCCAACAGTAATTTGTTTACCCACCACTTGCTATTTTTCTCGAGAGAAGCCACTAGTGAAACCTACAGCCCCCGGGCCTCTTTCTCATATATTTGCCTTTGCGATCTACTTTTCCTTTGCATTTATTTTCAGATCTATTAAACCAAAAATACAAAAATACTTTGCTGCACTTTATTTTATTTACGATCTATTTATTCAATCTATTACAACTTTCTCCCGTCCACGCACCAATTTGAGGCGCCGTTACCCGAAAGGGATTGACAACCCCTTTAACACGCCGGGTTGCGAGTGGTTATTATTTGTGTGCAGGGGTTGTTTACGTTGTGTTGCTTTGTCCTCCTATTGGTTCGATAACCTTGGTTTCATATCTGCGGGAAATACCTACCGCCGCTGTGATGCATCATCCCTTCCTCTTTGGGGAAATACCGACGTAGTTTCAAGCGACATCAACTACTCCAATGAGTGTACGACTCCCTACAAGAGAAGAGAAGATTCACCTAAAAGGAGAAGTAAAAGAGATGAATCACCACCAAGAGAGAGAAGGAGTAGAGATGATCGTTATGAACGAAGACCCTCTCATAGAATCAAGGATTCAGAAAAAAAGGACAAGTCATCAAAGAGCTACATAAGACGAAAACATCAAGCTCACGTTGGTGAATGGGTATCCGGTTCCGACTCCGACAACTACTCCGAGAGAAGTTATCACTCCGACTCCGAATATACTCAAGATGAAGGTGTTGACGGTCTTGCACTTGTGTCATCCAACTCCTACGACATATTTGACTCACCAAATGAAGGAATTGGAAGATGCTTCATGGCTAAAGGCCCTAAGGTATCACGCCCCGAGTATGTAGATTTCAATAGTGATGAAGATGATTTTCTAGGTGATGATGATTTACTTGTTGACAACACTAGTGATGAAAACTATGATGAAATTACTATTAATCATGCTAATCAAGATGAAACGAATGACAATGATAAGAAGGAGATTGAGTGTCTAACTAAAGAACTAAACACTCTTAAGTTAGCTCATGAAACTACTTTAGAGGATCATTGAGAGCTTTTAAAGACTCATGATAAGCTACGCTTCAAGAAGCTCAATTTAGAGCAAGAGCATGGGCTCTTAAAGGCAATCAATCATGATCTTCGAAAGAAGATTTCTTCTTACATTGCCAAGCATTTAATCCTGTCTACTTATATGCCACAAGTAAAATCTAGCAACAAGAGTAAGAAAGATTCTTTTTCTAGTAGTAACAACAATCATGTTAAAACCAATATTGTTGCTTCTAGCAGTTCTCTTGATTCCACTAATGATTTTCTTAGCCAAGTTACACTTGAGAAAGAAAATAGCTTATTGAAGGGAATTATAGAGAAAGGTGTTTACAAGAGCCTTGCCGAAAGTAAGCAATTTGAGGAAATTGTACGCAAGCAAGGAAGGCACCGGAAGAATCAAGGTGTTGGTTTTGAATGAAAGTTCAATGCCAATGGAGTTGAGTGGGAAGAAGATCAATACCCCAAGATGAATTTTGTTCCTCAACAAGAGAAGTATGACCCCACTTCTTTCAAGGGAACACAAGCTCAAGATGATCTTCCACCACAAGATCACAAGCTAAAAGGCAAGGACAAGCTGCAAGAAGAGATTGATTCATTTGAAGAAGCTCCTAAGGCTATGGTCAAGTGGGTTCCCAAGACTACATCAAGTTCCACTACATCAAGTACGACTACAACTCCAAGGATTCCCATCAAGTTGATGTGGATCCCAAAGAAGAAGAACTAGAGAGTTCTGGAGGGTGACTCCGCCAACATACTTCACTCATATTCATTTTGGCAAGGACAAGTGCAACCAACTTCCATATCTTGCACTAGTTCAAGGAGTCACAAACCCTCTTGTTGGTAAGACAAGGGACAAGGTAACCTAATGCTTTAATGGACATCACCATATGTGTATTTCACTCTATGTCTATGGATATCCTTGTGTGTTCCTTATGGGACTAACCCATGTAGGTATTGAGAGTGCAACTCACTCCAATGGATTGCTCCAAATGATCTACATCAACATTGAGCATCCACATCTTCAACACCTACATGAGTCATCATCGACAAAACCCAAGGTTAGTTCATCCCTCTAAGGGGGGATACACATCTAGGGGGGCTTTGCTCTAAGAACCGAGCTAAAACAACTCTAATGGTGTGAACACATCAATGCTTTATGTAAAAGTGGTAACCCCACTTGTGCTTAAACGATGAGTATGACCTACGATCAAATGTTCTCATTTGACTCCTTGATACGTCTCCATCGTATCTACTTTTCCAAACACTTTTGCCCTTGTTTTGGACTCTAATTTGCATGATTTTAATGGAACTAACCCAGACTGATGCTGTTTTCAGCAGAATTGCCATGGTGTTATTTTTGTGCAGAAATAAAAGTTCTCGGAATGACCTGAAACTTCACGGAGAATATTTTTGGAAATAATAAAATACTGGCGAAAGAATCAAGGCCAGGGGGCCCACACCCTGTCCACGAGGGTGGGGGTGCACCTACCCCCCTGGGCCCACAAGGCAGGGGGCGCGCCTTCAATGCTTATTTTGGTAGACAATTAAAACGCAATGCTTATATGATTGAACACTTAAGTGATTATATGTCTAGAGTTAAAGGTGAACTTAAACTCATTAGTAAACATGCTTCTATGATTACCACTCAAATAGAACAAGTGCTTAAAGCTCAAAATGATTTGCTCAATGAATTAAATAATAAGAAGAATGATAATGTTGTTAGAGTTATGACTAGAGGGGGTAAAATGACTCAGGAACCTTTGTATCCTGAGGGCCACCCTAAGAGAATTGAGCAAGATTCTTAGAGAACTAATGTAGATGCACCTACTCCTTCTAAGAAGAAGAAAAGGAAAAATGATAGGACTTTGCATGCTTGTAGTGAACCTATCATTGACACACGTGCGAATCCCAATGATATTTCTATCTCTCATGCTAAAACACAATCTGGTAATGAACATGAACCTAGTGATAATGTTAATGATGATGTTCATGTTGATGCTCAACCTAGCAATGATAATGATGCAGAGATTGAACCTGCTGTTGATCTTGATAACACACAATCAAAGAATCAACGTTATGATAAGAGAGACTTCATTGCTAGGAAGCATGGTAAACAAAGAGAACCATGGGTTCAGAAACCCATGCCTTTTCCTCCCAAACCATCCAAGAAAAAGGATGATGAGGATTTTGAGCGCTTTGCTGAAATGATTAGACCTATCTTTTTGCATATGCGTTTGACTGATATGCTCAAAATGAATCCTTATGCTAAGTATATGAAAGAAATTGTCACAAATAAAAGAAAGATACCGGAAGCTGAAATTTCCACCATGCTTGCTAATTATACATTTAAGGGTGGAATATCTAAGAAACTAGGAGATCCAGGAGTACCAACTATACCATGCTCCATTAAAAGAAACTATGTTAGAACTGCTTTATGTGATCTTGGAGCCGGTGTTAGTGTTATGCCTCTCTCTTTGTATCGTAGACTTGATTTGAATAAGTTGACACCTACTGAAATATCTTTGCAAATGGCCGATAAATCAACTGCTATACCTGTCGGCATTTGTGAGGATGTGCTGTTGTGGTTGCAAACGTTACTATTTTAACGGACTTTGTTATTCTTGATATTCCCGAGGACGATAGCATGTCTATTATTCTTGGAAGACCCTTTTTGAATACTGCAGGGGCCATTATTGATTGCAACAAAGGCAATGTCACTTTTCATGTTAATGGTAATGAGCATACGGTACACTTTCCGAGGAAACAACCTCAAGTCCACAGTATCAACTCTATTGGGAAAATTCCATCGATTATTTTTGGAGGTTTTGAATTTCCTCTTCCTACTGCTAAGAAGAAATATGATATTCTTATTATTGGGGACGTGCATATCCCCGTTGAGGTAACCTAGTGCTATTCAAAAATTCTCTGGTTTCATGCTATTCGGAATAAGTTTGTTAACAAGACTTGATCAACCTTGTTAGTGGATTCCTTTTGATGAGCATGAGATGGATGAATTTAGAAGGCACAACCTTCTGTACCCTCCTTCTACTTTCTGTTATTTAGAAGGCGCGCCCCCTGCCTTGTGGGCCCATGGTGGCTCCCCTCCACTTATTCCAGCCACCACACACTCCTTCTTCCTCCCTAAAAAATCACCAACCAGCTCAAGCACGAGTTCTAGCTCATCTTGCTGCCATTTTGGATCTCCTTGCTCAAAGCTCCATTCACAAAACTGCTTTGGGGGATTGTTCTTCGGTATGTGACTCCTCCAATGGTCCAATTAGTTTTTGTTCTACTGCTTTATTCATTGCAAATTTTTGCTGCCTAGGTGACCCTGTTCTTGAGCTTGCATGTCAAATTTATATGGTCCCAAGTAGTTCTAATGCATGATATAGTCTCTAGGCACTTGTGGGAGTAGTTACTATTAATTTTGTTGAGTTTGGTTCACTTTTATTTTGAGTTACTAAAATTTTCAGAAATTTTTCGGAGGAAGAAATATGTTTAGGAAATTGTACCAAGGTGGTTCTTCAAGGAAGCAAGGACCCAGGCCCGCAATGCGTGACCCGGACCATGAACTACCCAGAGAAGCTCAAGTGCGGCCTTGTGAATGGCCGTCAGACGATTTCATGGTCCAAGCAGGAATTAAGGAGGAATTTGACGCGTATGTGCGTAATGCTGAACTCAAGGGCTTCATGCTAGATAAGTGCCCTCGGTATTACCATCTAACTAATTCCTTTGTGAGAAGGTTCAAATTTTCATCTTCACGTAATTCTCACACTGTCCTATTTGATCTCTATGATAAATCTTATACTATGGATTTAGAAGATTTTAACACTGCTTGTAAACTTCCGCAGTGGGGTAGTTTCAGTGAACCTCGCAAATCTGAGTTTAGGGATTTTCTTGCTAGTATCACAGTGGGGGAATCTAGAGATATAACACAAGCTACCATGGGGAGCATTCATTTTCATGCCATACATTATTTTGCTCTCTTTATTGGTAGATGCATAAATAGTAAGGATGAGGCATGTCACATGTGCGTCCCTGATCTTAGTGTTCTCAAAAGTGTTGTGTTAGGAGATAAACAATATAACTTGGGGGCCATCGTTGCACGAAGGTTGCATAATAATGGTTTAAGTGGAGATCTTTTTGGTGGAATTTATGCAACTCGTGTGGCTAATTTTCTTGAGATACCCATACCTGAACATGATATGGAATTGCCCCCCGCTTATCTAGGTTACGAGGCTATGGTTCGCCATCAGTTTATTGAGAGGAATGAACGACCTCTCCAGTACCGACTAATGTTTGACAGGCGCCACATTTTCCATGTTGCTCTCCTTGCTCCTACTTTCTTTGACTTTCAGGCAAAGGGGAGATATGTCATAACCAGGGAGGAGGCAAATGTATACAAGAGGAGGATGAGGGCAGCTCGCCTCCAAGCTGCAGCCCACGATGCAATAGCCGCTGCATCTCAGTACGACCCCAGTTACAACTTCGGATATCCGCCAGGCCAGCCGTGGCCATAGACCAACTTAGGCCAAAACCTAAGCCTGGGGGAGTACGTATTTCTCACCGACATTACATTTATGTTCACACACTCATGCTAGTTGTCGGTGCTCATACTTTTTCATTGTATTATCCATGCTAGTTTATTTTCCTTTTTATGCTTTCTTCTTGTGTGTTTGAAAAACCTTATGAAAAAACCAAAAAATTAGTTGTAGCTTTTAGCTAGTTTACTTTTCATGCTGTAGTAGTAGTAATTAAAAGAAAACCCAAAAAGATTTCTTGTTCTTCTTTTGCTTGTGGGAGCTTTCCGGTGTAAATAGTTTTATTTCTTTTCTTTTCCTTGGGGTTCGAGAGGGGGAGACCATTATGAAAATATTGAAGTGGCTCTTATATGCATTATTGTTGATTTAACCAAGAGCCCATATTGCCTTGTCTTCTCCTGTTTATTGAATGCTTGCAGATTCCAGCTTAGTCCAAAGCACCTGCACTATTATTATTATCATCGTTCGGTCGTGCAAGCGAAAGGCAATTATGACGATATATGATGGACTGATTGAGATGAGAGAAGCTGGTATGAACTCGACCTCTCTTGTTTTTGTAAATATGATTAGTTCATCGTTCCTGATTCAGCCTATTATGAATAAACATATTTGCAATGACAATTAGAGATTATAGTTGCTTATGCCATGCTTAATTAGCTCGGAGTTTATAATGGTTTATCTTGCGTGCCAACATGCTATTAAAATGATTGTGATGTGGTATAGTAGAGTGGTATCCTCCTTTGAATGATTCGAGTGGCTTGACTTGGCACATGTTCACGCATGTAGTTGAAACAAAATCAACATAGCCTCTACGATATTTATGTTCATGGTGGATTATATCCTACTCATGCTTGCACTCAATGTTTATTAATTTTAATGCATGTTCATGACTGTTGTCGCTCTCTAGCTGGTCGTTTCCCAGTCTTTTGCTAGCCTTCACTTGTACTAAGCGGGAATACTGCTTGTGCATCAAATCCCTTAAACCCCAAAGTTATTCCATATGAGTCCACTATACCTTCCTATATGCGGTATCTACCTGCCGTTCCAAGTAAATTTGTATGTGCCAAACTCTAAACCTTCAAATGAAATTCTATTTTGTATGCTCAAATAGCTCATGTATCAACTAGGGTTGTCTGTATCTTCCATGTTAGGCGGGTTATTCTCAAGAGGAGTGGACTCCGCTCCTCACTCACGAGAAAATGGCTGGTCACCGGGATGCCCAGTCGCATGCTTTAAGCAAATCAAATCAAAATAATTGCAAACAAAACTCCCCCATGGCTGTTGCTAGTTGGAGGCACTTGTTGTTTCGAGCAAGCCATGGATTGGTGCTTGTTGGTGGAGGGGGAGTATAAACTTTACCATTCTGTTTGGGAACCGCCTATAATGTGTGTAGTCTGGAAGATATCGAGATCTCTCGGTTGTTATGTTGACAATGAAAGTATACCACTCTAAATATTATTTATCTCTATTTTAAAATCGAGCTCTGGCACCTCTACAAATCCCTGCTTCCCTCTGCGAAGGGCCTATCTATTTACTTTTATGTTGAGTCATCATCCTGTTATTAAAAAGCACCAGTTGGAGAGCACTGCTGTCATTTGCATCCATTACTATTAGTTTATATTGAGTATGACTATGATTGGATCTCTTTTACCATGAATTACAATGTCTAGTCAGTCCTTGATCTTTAAAGGTGCTCTGCATTTATGTTTTGCGGTCTCAGAAAGGGCTAGCGAGATACCATCTTGTTATATCATATTATGATTGTTTTGAGAAAGTGTTGTCATCCGAGATTTGCTATTATTGCTCGCTAGTTGATTATGCCATTGATATGAGTAAACATGAGACCTAAGTGTTATTGTAAATATGGTTAGTCATAATCTTTGCTGAAAACTTGAATGCTGGCTTTACATATTCATAACAACAAGAGTAAACAGAGTTTGTAAAAGTTTTTCTTTATCACTTTCAGTTTGTCAACTGAATTGCTTGAGGACAAGCAAAGGTTTAAGCTTGGGGGAGTTGATACGTCTCCATTTATCTACTTTTCCAAACACTTTTGCCGTTGTTTTGGACTCTAATTTGCATGATTTGAATGGAACTAACCCGGACTGACACTGTTTTCAGCAGAATTGCCATGGTGTTATTTTTGTGAAGAAATAAAAGTTCTCGGAATGACCTGAAACTTCACGGAGAATATTTTTGGAAATAATAAAAAATACTGGCGAAAGAATCAAGGCCAGGGGGCCCACACCCTGTCCACGAGGGTGGGGGGCACGCCTACCCCCCTGGGTGCGCCCCTGCCTCATGGGCCCCTTGGTGCTCCACCGACCTCAACTCCAACTCTATATATTCACGTTCGGGGAGAAAAAATCAGAGAGAAGGATTCATCGCGTTTTATGATACAGAGCTGCCGCCAAGCCCTAATCTCTCTCGGGAGGGCTGATCTGGAGTCCGTTCTGGGCTCCGGAGAGGGGAATCTGTCGCCGTCGTCATCATCAACCATCCTCCATCACCAATTTCATGATGCTCACCACCGTGCGTGAGTAATTCCATCGCAGGCTTGCTGGACGGTGATGGGTTGGATGAGATTTATCATGTAATTGAGTTAGTTTTGTTAGGGTTTGATCCCTAGTATCCACTATGTTCTGAGATTGATGTTGCTATGACTTTGCTATGCTTAATGCTTGTCACTAGGGCCCGAGTGCCATGATTTCAGATCTGAACCTATTATGTTTTCATGAATATATGTGAGTTCTTGATCCTATCTTGCAAGTATATAGTCACCTACTATGTGTTATGATCCGGCAACCCCGAAGTGACAATAATCGGGACCACTCACGGTGATGACCGTAGTTTGAGGAGTTCATGTATTCACTATGTGTTAATGCTTTGGTCCGATACTCTATTAAAAGGAGGCCTTAATATCCCTTAGTTTCCAATAGGACCCCGCTGCCACGGGAGGGTAGGACAAAAGATGTCATGCAAGTTCTTTTCCATAAGCACGTATAACTATATTCGGAATACATGCCTACATTACATTGATGAACTGGAGCTAGTTCTGTGTCACCCTATGTTATAACTGTTGCATGAATAACCGCATCCGACGTAATCATCCATCACCGATCCAATGGCTACGAGCTTTTCACATATTGTTCTTCGCTTAGTTACTTTACCGTTGCCATTGTTACAATCACTACAATACTACTACTGTTACTTTTGCCACCGTTACCGTTACTTCCATACTACTTTGCTACTAAACACTTTGCTGCAGATATTAAGTTATCCAGGTGTGGTTGAATTGACAACTCAGCTGCTAATACTTGAGAATATTCTTTGGCTCCCCTTGTGTCGAATCAATAAATTTGGGTTGAATACTCTACCCTCGAAAACTGTTGCGATCCCCTATACTTGTGGGTTATCACTCCTCGGTCAATATACTCATATATAGATGACCTAGTCATCGCCAATTTCTTCATAGATGCTAGAGTGATTGTGCATGCTTGATACGTCTCCAACGTATATATAATTTATGAAGTATTCATGCCATGTTTACAATGATTTTATATGATTTTGGTATGATTTAATTGGAACTAACCCGGACTGACGCTATTTTCAGCAGAACTAACGTGGTGTAGTTTTTGTGCAGAAATAAAGGTTCTCGGAACGAGCTGAAAATTTACGGAGAATATTTTTGGAAAATATAAAATATACTAGAATGAAAAGATACCGGAGAGGAGTCCCGAGGCAACCACAAGGGTGGAGGGCGCCCCCCTAGGGCGCGCCCCCCTGCCTTGTCATCGCCTCGTGGGCCTCCTTCAATTGTCCCCAACACCAACACCTCCTATAAATCCCAAAACCTCCAGAAATAAACCTAGATCGGGAGTTCCGCCGCCGCAAGCCTTTGTAGCCACAAAAAACCAATCGGGAGCCCGTTCCGGCACCCTGCCGGACGGGGAAACCATCACCGGTGGCCATCTTCATCATCCCGGCGGTCTCCATGACGAGGAGGGAGTAGTTCACCCTCGGGGATGAGGGTATGTACCAGTAGCTATGTGGTTGATCTCTCTCTCTCTCTCTCGTGTTCTTGATTTGGCACGATCTTGATGTACCGCGAGCTTTGTTACTATAGTTGGATCTTATGGTGTTTCTCCCCTCTACCTTCTTGTGATGAACTGAGTCTTGCCCTTTGAGGTTTCGTTATGTTGGATTGAGTATTGGATTTGAGAACACTTGATGTATGTCTTGCGACGGGATATCTGTGGTGACATTGGGATGTTCTATTGATTCACTTGATGTATGTTTTGGCATTCAACTCGCGGGTTCCCGAGGTGACATTGGGGTAATCTATGCATAGGGGTTGATGCACGTTTTCGTCCTACGTTCTCCGAGAAACTTTGGAGTGATTCTTTGTTGCATGTTGAGGGATTGTTTTATGATCTAATTATGTTATCATTGTTGGGAGAACTTGCACTAGTGAAAGTATGAACCCTATGCCTTGTTTCCAAGCATTGGAATACCGTTTTGCTCACTTTTACTACTTGCTACCTTGCTGTTTTTATACTTTCATATTACAAAAACCTATATCTACCATACATATTGCACTTGTATCACCATCTCTTCGCCGAACTAGTGCACCTATACAATTTACCATTGTATTGGGTGTGTTGGGGACACAAGAGACTCTTTGTTATTTGGTTGCAGGGTTGTTTGAGAGAGACCATCTTCATCCTACGCGTCCCACGGATTGATAAACCTTAGGTCATCCACTTGAGGGAAATTTGCTACTGTCCTACAAAACTCTGCACTTGGAGGCCCAACAACGTCTACAAGAAGAAGGTTGCATACTAGACATCAAGCTCTTTTCTGGCGCCGTTGCCGGGGAGGCTCGGTAAGCGGCACTCACATCCCGTCAACGAAGCTCTTTTCTGGCGCCGTTGCCGGGGAGGTGAGTGCTTGAAGGTATATCTTTAGATCTTGCAACTGAATCTTTTAGTTTCTTGTTTTATCACTAGTTTAGTCTATAAAAGAAAACCACAAAAAATGGAATTGAGGTTGCCTCATATGCTTCATCTTTTTAATGTCTTTCGTGAAAATGATGGAAAGGAAAATTGTGCTCATGTGTTAGAAGAACAAGTCAACAAAATGTTTGGCATAAAATATTTGAATGATTAGCATGATTGCAATGTTGTTAGTATGAATTCTATGAATACCCATGATGCTAATGATATGCAAAGCTACAAGCTTGGGGATGCTATGTTTGATGAAGATGATATGTTTAGCCCCCAAGTTTTGATGAGAAAATTTATTATGATGATAGCATGCCTCCTATTTATGATGATTATATTGATGAAAGTGGGTTTGGAAGAGTGTCAACTTTAGAAAGTAATGACCCCACTATTTTGGAGGGTGTTGAATCTTATGGTAAGAATTATGAAAGTGGATTTGGAGAGGTCATGACTTTATTTAGTGATGAATCCACTATTTTGGAAGAGGTTCCAATTGATTATGAGAACAAAGTTTCTATCTATGATGATTATTGTGATGACATGTTTGCTATAAAGAATAATGATAACCATGAAATTTGTCATCATGATTTTAATGCTCAAATTGATTATGTAAATAAAGTATCCCATGATAGTTATTTTGTTGAGTTTTCTCCCACTACTATTGATGAGAAGAATTTTGCTTATGTGGAGAGTAGTAAAATTTCCACGCTTATGAATCATGAAAAGAATGCTTTATGTGATAGTTATATTGTTGTATTCATTCATGATGCTACTGAAAATTATTATGAGAGAGGAACATATATATGCTATTACATATTGCAATTATATCAAGTTTTCTCTCTATGTGTTGAAAATCTTAAAGTCATGTTTGTTTTGCCTTCCTATGCTACATGATTCTTGTTCCCATGAATTATTTGCTCACAAAATCCCTAGGCATAGGAAGTGGGTTAGACTTAAATGTACTAGTGATATGCTTCATGATGCTCTCTTTATGTTTCAATTCTTATCTTTTATGTGAGCATCATTTAAATCATCATGCCTAGCTAAAAAAGCATTAAAGAAAAGCGCTTGTTGGGAGACAACCCAACATTTACCCCTACTGTTTTTGTGTGTCCACATGATTAAGCTGCTGTAATAATCACGTTTTATAGCTTTTGTGTCAATAAAGTGCCAAGTAAAGCCTTTGGGATAGTGTGGATGATAGTTGACTTGATTCCGTGAAAAAACAGAAACATTTGCTTCTAGTCACATGATTTTTTAAATTCACTGGAACGCAATAAAATTCTTAATTATTTACACATTATTTATATACAAATTTTCTAAGTTGTCCTAATTTTTCAGAATTTTTTTATTTACAGAAGTATGGTTGTTGTTCAGATCATTACAGACTGTTCTGTTTTTGACAGATTTTGTTTTCAATGCATAGTTTGCTTGTTTTAGTGTTTCCATAGCTTATATTAAGTGATATAAATTGTGGAAATGATAAGGTACAGTAGGCATTGTGTGAGAACAATTATGAATCTTATCTTGACAGTACCAAAGTGAATGACTTGTCTTTATCATACTAACTCATCTCACGAAATTCCGTTAAATTTTGTGTGATTGAAGTTTTCAAGTTTTGGGTGATATATCGATATGAGGAGAATAAGGAGTGGAAAGACCCTAAGATTGGGGATGCCCAAGGCACCCCAAGGTAATATTCAAGGAATACCCAAGCAACTAAGCTTGGGGATGCCCCGGAAGGCATCCCCTCTTTCGTGTTCAATATTATCGGTAACCTCACTTGGAGCTATATTTTTACCCATTACATGATATGAGTTTTGCTTGGAGCGTCATTTTATATTAGTAGGATTTGCTTTCTGTTATTTAGAATATTGTTTTCCATCTTTTAGTTCGATAAAAAGGTCAAGTATAGCCTTTACCATGCTTATTTTGCAAGTCTATATGTTGCTGTTTTAAAGACAGAAAGTTTTCTATCAATGTCTGAATTGTTTAAAAATGTCAAAATGTGATAAAATCTTGCAATTTTTATATAATTAGATATAACAAATTATCTACAGTTCTGTAATTTTTCAGAATTTTTGGAGTTAGAGAAGTACGAATTTTCTTGCATTCTTTACAGACTGTTCTGTTTAGAGAGATTGCTGTTATGTTTGCTTGCTTAATGATTCTATTTGAGGATAGGAGTATTAAATATGTAGAGGCATTTAGTATGCAATGTTAAATAATAGTTTTATTGATTTGCTACAGTAGAGAATGATAAGGATTTTGCATTGATTTATAGTAACTTATCTCACGAGTTCTTGTTGAGTTTTGTGTGCATGAAGTTTTTAAGATTTAGGGAAACCGTGATGTAAAAGGAATTAAGGAGACAAAAAAGCTCAAGCTTGGGGATGCCCAAGGCATCCCAAGATAATATTCCAAGAAGTCTCAAGCATCTAAGCTTGGGGATGCCCCGGTTAGCATCCCACCTTTCTTCATCAACAATTATCGGTTAGCCTCGGTTGAGTCTAAGTTTTTTCTTCTTCACATGATATGTGCTATCCTTGTAATGTTGTTTTATTTTGTTTTGTTTGCTGTTTGAATAAAGTACTTAAGATCTGAAATTTTTAAATGAGAGAGAGTCTTCACATAGCTAAATAATTATTTGACTACTCATTGATCTTCACTTATATCTTTTTGGAGTAGTTTGTCATTTACTCTCGTGCATCACTTATATCCTTTGAGTAAATGGTTGAATGAATTGAATATCATAAATCTGAAATTATATATGATTCATATGCTTATCCCATGGGGGTATTGACTTAACATATAAGAAGTATAGGTGGTAAATTTATTGAAAGTTAGCAAAGATAGTATTGGTCACTTGAACAATTCATGCAAGAATATTGAAGGAAGAGAGATTTCACATATAAATATACTATCTTGGACATCTTCTATGATTGTGAGCCCCATTTATTATTTTCAAACTTGAGCATATTAGTTGAAGTTGAACAAGGAAGACAACATAATGAGTTATGCTTGGGTATATTTGTATAGAAGTTATATTGTTATGGATCATCCAACATGTGGTGCTTGCTATTTAGAATCTTTTGCTAGCCAAAATTTTTGTACTAAGCGGGAATACTGCTTGTGCATCCAAAATCCTTGAACCAAGTTTCTTCCATGAGTGTCCACCATATCTACCTATATGTGGTATTTACCTGCCGTTCCAAGTAAATTTGTATGTGCCAAACTCTAAACCTTCAAATAATAATCTGTTTTGTATGCCCAAATCGCTCATGTAGCAACTAGGGGTTGTCAGTATCTTCCATGCTAGGTGGGTTATTCTCACGATGAGTGTTTATTTACTTATCATTCATGAGAAAGTGGCTGGTAATTGGGATGCCCAGTCCTATGATCAAAAGATCAAAAATAAAATCACAAATAATTTAAACAAAACTCCCCCAGGACTGTTGTTGGTAGGGACGGTACCCGTTGTTTCGGATCAGCCGTGGAGTGTGATTGTTGGTGGAGGGGGAGTAAAAACTTTACATTTCTGTTTGGGAACCACCTATAATGTGTCTACTATGGAAGATATTGGGAACTCTTGGTTGTTACGTTGACAATGAAAGCATACCTCTCAAAATTATATTCGTCTCTGTTTTAAAAGCTTCGAGCTCTGGCACCTCTGCAAATCCCTGCTTCCCTCTGCGAAGGGCCTATCTTTTACTTTTATGCAAGAGTCAGTAGTATTCCTTCTCATTCCAACCTACTCTTTAGTTGACAAGTATAATGTGATGGGGAAAGATCTAAGCATATATGGCCATTCAAATATATTTGATCATGAATTATTATTGTCGACAATTATCTATATGATAAGTAAGTTTGGAGGCAAAACATTAAGCCCCTATCTTTCTCTGTGTTCAATGGATGCTATTTGTTCTAAAAATATGCTTTGAGTGGTAGCAATCATGGAAGACTATATGATAGTTGAGTGTGTGGGATTTGCTAAATCAAAGCTCTTACATAGATCCTTCCTGAAAATAAGATGAATTGCAATTGTTTGATGACTGAGAACCTAGTTTGTTATTTTTCAAGAAAGTTTATGCATGATATATGCTTTAACATGTGAATAGCTTGCTACTTGATCATGAGAAGTTTTATGAGATGAGCTATTGTTTATGATATATAATGATGCTAGAAAAAGTGATTGAAATTATCATTGATCAAACTTGTGCACTTGCTAGCATTCACACTTCATAAATTATTTCTTTTATCATTTACCTACTCGAGGACGAGCAAGAATTAAGCTTGGGGATGCTGAAACGTCTTCAACGTATCTATAATTTATGAAGTATTCATGCCATGTTTACAACGATTTTATATGATTTTGGTATGATTTGATTTGAACTAGCCCGGACTGACGCTGTTTTCAGCACAACTACCGTGGTGTCGTTTTTGGTGCAGAAATAAAAGTTCTCGGAACGAGCTGGAAATATACGAAGAATATTTTTGGAAAATATAAAATATACTAGAACGAAAAGATATTAGAGAGGAGTCCCGAGGCAACCACAAGGGTGGAGGGCGCCCCCCTAGGGCGCGCCCCCTGCCTTGTCGTCGCCTCGTGGGCCTCCTTCAATTGTCCCCAACACCAACACCTCCTATAAATCCCAAAACCTCCAGAAATAAACCTAGATCGGGAGTTCCGCTGCCTCAAGCCTTTGTAGCCACAAAAAACCAATCGGGAGCCCTTTCCGGCACCCTGTCGGACGGGGAAACCATCACCGGTGGCCATCTTCATCATCCCGGCGGTCTCCATGACGAGGAGGGAGTAGTTCACCCTCGGGGCTGAGGGTATGTACCAGTACCTATGTGTTTGATCTCTCTCTTGTGTTCTTCATTTGGCACGATCTTGATGTACCACGAGCTTTGTTACTATAGTTGGATCTTATGGTGTTTCTCCCCTCTACCTTCTTGTGATGAATTGAGTCTTGCTCTTTGAGGTTTCGTTATGTTGGATTGAGTATTGGATTTGAGAACACTTGATGTATGTCTTGCGATGGGATATCTGTGGTGACATTGGGATGTTCTATTGATTCACTTGATGTATGTTTTGGCACTCAATTCGCGGGTTCCCGAGGTGAAATTGGGGTAATATATGCATAGGGGTTGATGCACGTTTTCGTCCTACGTTCTTCGATAGAAACTTTGGAGTGATTCTTTGTTGCACATTGAGGTATTTTTATATGATCTAATTATGTTATCATTGTTGAGAGAACTTGCACTAGTGAAAGTATGAACCCTAGGTCTTGTTTCCAAGCATTGCAATACTGTTTTTGCTCACTTTGACTACTTGCTACCTTGCGGTTTTTATATTTTCAGATTACAAAAACCTATATCTACCATCCGTATTGCACTTGTATCACCATCTCTTTGCCGAACTAGTGCACCTATACAATTTACCATTGTATTGGGTGTGTTGGGGACACAAGAGACTCTTTTTTTGGTTGCAGGGTTGTTTGAGAGAGACCATCTTCATCCTACGCCTCCCACGGATTGATAAACCTTAGGTCATGCACTTGAGGGAAATTTGCTACTGTCCTACAAAACTCTGCACTTGGAGACCCAACAACGTCTACAAGAAGAAGCTTGCGTAGTAGACATCAATGCTTTGCCACATGTTTTATTTGCCATCTTATTGTGTGAGCATGTTGGTTGCATAATTTTCTCCATTCGGGGACATCCATTTGTTGCTTTGATTGTTTGGTTTTTCTTTTTGTCAAATGGATGGACAAGAATGCCTAGTACTACCTCTAGCTATCTATGCTTTTTCTCATCTCAAAATCTATTCATGCTACATAAAAAAGTTTGAACAAGTCGAATTCGGACCCTGCGGGTGAAGTGATTACATGGCCCACCTCACACTATCACCGTGCGACACCTAACTCTTTACATAGTACTCCCTCCGTTCCTAAATATTACTAGATGAGTCCCCGCGCGTTGCCGCGGAACAGCGGTATATCTCTCTGCGCAAAATTATCGATTTCATAGAACTAAAAAAACTCTATAACCGCATGACAAATGTGGTAGCCAAACTAAATAAACTCCCATCATGATTTAGATTCCCACGTAAGGAAAAAAGATCAGCCAACTCCTACTGCATAATGGGATTATATTTTCTTTTTGACATGTTAATGGGACTTAAAAGCTCACTTACATGCATGCTACCGGTGCATGCTTGCATGCAGACACGTTGATGTGATTTAAAACCCACTCACATGCATGTGCCACGGTATTTCTGCATGCTTGCATGTGGCTTAGTGCAGAGCCTCTCAACGTCTAGATCAGATGGCTATTATGGACTGATTTACTTCATCTAACGGCTACATCAATTTTGATGATGTGGCTCAAGGAGAGGATAGAGAATTCCTAGTAGTGGGGGCTAGCTATTACTAGTAGATAAGTCTTTGTAGAGATTCCACTACATACGGAACAAAATGAATGAATCTACACTTAAAATGCATCTATATACATCCGCATGTGGTTCATGGTGAAATCTCTACAAAGACTTATATTTAGGAATGGAGGAAATACTAGTATAGTACGTACTGTAATTTATCAGTGAGATAAATTTGTACAATGCTATGAAGCTTCCAGCTTCTGTTACATGTATCTTGCGTCCAAGGTTGCCCGTTGCAACATTTCATCAAATACAAAGGAGACTAACATGCATGCTATTGCATCTCAATGATTGACAGATCATAGCAAATATGTACTCCCTCCGTTCCAAAATAAGTGTCTCAACTTTGTGCAAACTTTAGTACAAAGTTGTACTACCACTAAAGTTGACACTTATTTTGGAACAGAGGTAGCTAAAGAAAAAAAACAATCCATGTAGTCCCTAGCCCTTGAACCGTGAACCCTGACCAGGCTTCAATTTGCTGGCAACGTTCGAGCTTCCTAATAAATGAAGTTTGCAACCTTTTGACCATCGGATCATTTTGTGCAGTTTCACCAAAATCGAGATGAGCATCCCTGTGGCAAAGAAATTGAAGAAGCGTGATTAGAATAAGATTACTGGGACTAGTTGATGAGACATAAACTCATCACAAATACAGTACGTAGAAGCCAGTAGAGGTATGTGCGGGGCAAAGAAGTAGAGAAATATCCACAGGGAGTGATGTGGGCAGCTGGAGCAGTGGTGCAAGCCGGCTGTAAAGGCAGTTGTACCTGAGGGACGTAGCTCGACCTTGAGGAGGGCGGCGGGAGGCGGCAACTGCCCACGTTGCGGCAGTGAGCAAGGGACGAAGGCAACCTCACCGGCTTTGTGAGAGAGAACGGCGGGGACCCCTGATCGGGACGTGCCGACAATGGGTTTTTGCCGTCGGCGACGGCCACCGCATCTACACTAAGCATTTACCCCTTCCCCAAGCGGACGTGATCCGACGGGATGTTAGAGATGTGGCCACAGTCGTTTTGTGTGAGAGAGTGTGAAGAGAGCAACCCCAGCAAGCAACCGTGTAGGCTAGCCCGTCCTGACTATGTATATAGTGGAGCGGTTTCCTTTTCTCTCCATATGAACCTATCATATTGCATACGTGCCACTGAAGAAAAAAAACTTTATTTATAAATGACGCGGCACCTACTACTCGTTCTCCTATAACCTTGCGCTTGGCATCTCCAAAATATTAACCTTGCGATTGGCTCTTCGCCTCTTCGGGAAGTCGAGCAATAATGGTAGTGCGGTATATATCGTTCTGGCTATATGAGACAGAATGAATTGCTGCACGTCCACCACGTGGGCGAGGGTCGAGGGGCGAGGGAGAGTGCTACATACGGAGCGAGATGAGTGAATCTACACTCTAAAATACATCTATATACATCAGTGTTTGGAGTATGTACTAGTAGTTCATATTGAAATCTACTAAAGGACATATATATTCCAAACAATATGATATAATCTCTATAACCAAGGTAGTAGGGACGAGGAGTAAACGGAGGGAGTAGTAAATTTTTCTCCTCGTCCTGCGAGCCACCGCGCGCATGGGTGAGGGAGCGGGCGTAAGGCGGAGCAAGCTTCACCTCATCCTGCGAGCCACCGCGCCCGTGGGCGGGGGAGACGGCGTACTAAGCAAGCTTCTCCTCGTTCTGCGAGTTGACGGGACACATCAAAAGTACTCCAATGTATAGAGCCTTGCCTCTAAGGTAGGCCCCACATGGTTTGCCTCTTTTTTTAACATAACACGTCAAGTCGCAATTTGTTTGTTCACCCGTGGTAGACGATCCTCCCTCCACCAAGTGGACAACCAGTACACGTGCCAAATTACCACGTGGGCTGCCTTTTTCGTACAGAAATGAGCTCCACCGTGTACCCGCGCGGGTGTGGTTCGGAAAGAGACGGGAGTACGTGCGCCGTGCATGCACCTCTTCTCTTCGTGCACGTCCCCCACCTACGTGGGTGTGTGTGAGAGATACAAACCGCGTTCGCGAGTGTTTTTTGTTTTGGGGTGGGGGTGGGGTGGGGGGTTGATTTCGTGAATTATTTGTGGGAATATGTGTCGATGACATCTCAAACAAAATTTTGCATGCAATGTGTGTGAAATGGACGCCTATCCATATCATACATAGAGGGTCGGGCAATCCACGAGAAGAGAGGGAGCGGTCATAGCTATCGATAGAGTCGAAGAGAGGATCAAGTGGGTGGGTGTGAGATCGATGAAGAGAGCCATCGAAATTGTGTGTGTTTGTGTGTGCAAGTCAAAGATATAGGGCGACTGGCCTACCAGAACGTTAGAGGGCACATGTCAAGTTTGTGTGTGGCAGGGAGACATGACTAGAGCGCTCGATGTATCGGTGTGTGTGGGGGGGGAGGGGGGTGGGGGGAGGGGTAGGCAGAGGCCTAACTATAGAGGTAGAATGCACGTGCACACGGAGTGGGTCCCTACACCAAAATGTCCCTGTAAACAAACACCCTCTAATAATGCCGCTGGAAAATTGATGCAATGCCATAGTTAAAAGCAAATTACTTGTTTAACGAATTTTATTGTTAATATAATCTCTATGTTAATATTAATCAATGCCACCGTTTGAGAAATGCTACTGTCTTGCTTTCTTTCCCATTTAGATAAGGTAGATGCTTCTTTTTGTTGGCTTCTGTGTCATCCACCGTCATTGACCACTAATTGTTTCCTTTGCACCTCTGTGTAAACAGGGTTATCTACTTCACCTTGCCATTGTGACCTTTTGTTGCACTGCACAAAACACTTTTGTTTTAAGAGTGTTTTGTGCAGTTCAACCAAAATGTCACAACGACAACGTTGCTTGATTGCTTGATGTTAGTGGAACTGCACAAGAGGAGATCTTACTTCCTATCCGTTAAGGCGAATTTGGTTCAGATCTTGTTCTTGTGAGTTGTTTGAATTCCGCATCATGAGAGGTCAGTACTAGCCTTCTTTCACATGATTCTGCAGTGTGCTTTCATATGTTGTGCTACTTGTACGATAATGTTGCTTGATTTTAGTGAACTGCACAAATGGAGACAAGACTTCCAATCTGTATGTGCACCGTAATATCCCATTGAGGTAAGATAAGGATATTTCACAACTGCTGGCCTGTATTTTGCCACTTTCATCAGAAAATTAAGTTTAGTACTATACTTGTGCTCCCTAATTGACATGCCAAATCTTACATTGAAGGCGAAGCTTGTCTGTTATTGAACCAAGTGATGAAGGGGAAGAACAAGCGGAAGAAAAACAAAAATCAACTCCCGGTGCTGTAATGAAGCGCCGGAACTGTGATGACACAAGTAATGATATAGTTTTGCATCTTAATTTATTGCTATGGCTGGAAGGAGCAATTGTTTTGCCACTAATTTGATGCCACTCTTAATGTAATATGTAATTATCTCTACTTGTGCAAACAGGGATCTTCTTTGAAGATACCATTTATTTTAGTGGAACTGCACAAGAAGATGTTGGAAACATTAAACTAATCGAGGAGTATATAGTAAGCATGGCCACCACCGTAGATAGCAACTGATGGTTCCGGAGAAGTGCTTCATCTGTATGCTCTACACAATAAGCCTCCTGACAAAGGTTGGTACTCGCCCACTGATTTCATCCATATGATTAAGCTTGTCATCTCTATTTGTGTTGTGCTACTATTTAGATACTGTCATGAAAAAGTGGTATTGTCCTTGAGAAGTGCTTCATCTTTGCTGTTTTAAATATTTCCTTTCCTTTTTTCGAGCAAACAGGGATGCTAGCATTTAGTAGTCCTCTTGTCTTTGCACAACAGGATCATCTTCCTCTGAAGAAGAATATGGAGTACGTGAAGTGACTAGTTCCGATTATGCCAGGATGAAGAAGCCCTGTCTATCTTCTCATCAGAAGGAGCAGTTGAAGGATGGTTACATTACTCCCCACAAGACCAAACTAACTTCAGCTCAGAAGGACTGACAAATCTCCATTTTTTTGCTGTGATGTGCGAGTACAATGTTGTTCTAGGATTCTTTCTGGTGAGTTCCATTTTTCTAAAAGTGTGCTCTACATGGACCATGTATGTGCCTGTTGAAACTGTCAATTCATAGTACAGTTTGCTTTATACTAATCACTTTTTTGTATTTGTGCAAACAGGGGTGCTCAGCTTGATTTCAATGGGAACTGCACAAAATGTTCATGAATACATCGAATCATTCATTTCCACCACAAGAAAGGAGGTGCCGATAAGTTCAAGGCGTTGCAACATATAAGGGCGAAATCATACAAGCTACGCGCGAATTTGGTTGATTTTGGTGGAACTGCACAAAAAGAACAACTGGTTTATTTAGCACGAGGTGCCATGTCAATGTCCGAACTGATGGCAAACCCTGCCCATTCCACAATCATAGGCATTTGATATTTTGGAATGGGACAACCTTGTCAAATTTTGCTCATTGATTTTAGCAAGACATGCGTTTGATATTTTCGAATGGGACGCCCTTTGCTGTCAGCAGCGTCGATCAATTTTTTCTTTATTCTTTAGTTGTGAAGTAAATATTGCCTCTGACATGTGAGTCGCTGAGATGCATAATCATCGATTGTTTTGAATGTTCTCTATGAATTGCCAGGCCTGTGTGTTTGATTGCAATGTACAGAAACGCTAAAAAGCTGCTCAAACTCTTTGTACTCCTTCTGTTCCTTTTTACTTCGCACATTGTGAAAGTGCATACTTTTTTGTATAAGATTGGTCAAAGTAGAGATACTTTGACTGCAGACAAAACTTGTATGCACGACTAGAAAGGACCGGAGGGAGTACATGTGAAACTGCTGCAAACGAGGTGATCACCCTGGGAATAATGCTAGTACGTATTGTTTTGCATGTTCATCCAATGCCAGTGATACAGGAATTCGAACTAATCGAAATAAATTCATTCATACACGGTCGGATTTCATATAAACATGCCGGATTTCTTTACATTTCATACATTCTTCAACTAAAAAGGGGTGCGCTGGAGGTATAATTAATTAACCGAAGCAACCCACCTGTGTCCCGCTGAGCCGAACAGAAGCTTCAGTGACTTAACTGCAGGTGCAGTTGCGTAACTGACATGTGGCCTGTTGGGCCCACGTGTCAGTCAGCCAACTGCACCAGCAGTTAAGTAGAAGCAGCGTTCTTCTGCAGCGCAGCTCTCCGACTCCACGTCGCCGCCAAGAAGCTAACCGGCCGTCAATGGTCAACCCGCCTAGCTTGGCTTCAACCGGAGGGTAGCAGCGGTGGCGTTACTTGGACCCGAGCGGCGGCGACCTACCTGTTCTACTCTTCCTCGTTTTCTGTGTGGCGCAGCCTTGTTGGCAACTGGGCGGGGCCTCGGCAGAGCCAGCGATGTCCTCTGTCTCGTTGCCGGCGGGCGGCGCCTCAGCGGAGCGGTGGAAATCCTCCCCCACATTGCCGGCAGGGTGGGGCCTCGGCTGAGCCGGCGATGTCCTCTGCCTCGTTGTTGGCGGGGCGGGGCCTCGACGGAGCCGGCGGTGTCCTCTGCCTCGTTGTTGGCGCCGCGGGGCCTCGACAGAGCAGGGCCTCGTCGACGCCAGCGGAGCGGGGACTCGTCTGACCCGGCATTGTCCTCTACCTCGTCCTCGGTCTCGCCAAACAGTGCCTCGCCCTCTTCATCACCCTCTTTGCTAGCCTCTTTGTAGGCGGCCGCAGCCTCCGCCACCCGCATGCGGTACCGCCAGCGCTCGAGGCGGCCCTTGCGGGCGGAGCGGTACGAGTCGAGCAGCGCCTCCTGCTCCGCCCGCTCCGCGGCGATCTGCTCCTCCGCCTGCAGGTGCTCCTGGAGGAGATGGTGGTTGTAGGCGGCGTCGGCCTGCGCCTCCCGGAACTGCTCCTCACGCATCTGCCTCACCCTATCCATATATTGGGCACGGGCCTCGCCGATGGTCATGGTGCAATACACCGGCGAGGATGGCGCGGAGGAGGGGGTTGGCGCCGGATCATCGACTACCATGTTCTCCATTGGGACGTCGTCGTCCTCCGGCTGCCTGCCGGCCAGCCGGTCGGCAGCAATGGCTGCCATCTCCTTGTGGTCCGTCGTCCGCCCGTCCCGAAGAGCGCTGGAGCGCGAGGAAGCCATGGTGGGCAGTAGTGGTGTGGACAGGAGAAAGGGAACGGATGCGGATGACTGCGGCTATGGCCGGCGCAGCAGTTTATATAGCGTGGGCGGGCGGAGGGACGGACGTGTGGCGCCGGAGTAGCCGCCTCGGCAATTGCGTATCATTAATGTGGGCGGCAGATGGACGGATGGACGACATTTGTGTTGTTTGAAGGCGGAGCAATCGCCTGCACCGGGAAGCGGGGCGGGCAGCGCTGACTGCTTCGGGCGGAAAGCGCGCGCGGGCGAGGAGATGACTTTACTTGGAGAGGATGACAATGGGGACCCACCAGGTCCATAGCCTCACGTACGCAAGTGCCTCCTTATTATATATATATATATATAACTATAATTTATTTTGCTTCCTTCTGGTTTCCTGACATCACGGTCCCACACCATTGTCAACCTATGTAGTAGTCAATAAACGAGAGGATTGCACAAGAAGCGGCCGACAGCTGGGACCAAGCAGCTCGAGCAGTATTTATGTTTTTGAGGTGTGAGCACTGCAGAGTTTTTCGATGTTTAGCCCAGATATTAATTTTTCTCCTCTGAACAACAACGAAAACATCGCTGCAGGTATTAACTGGGCGGGCTGTGGCCCGTCTAGCCCAGGCCAGATATCCAGCCCAGATATTAATTTTTTTCAAGCTGAAAATGGCTAGCCCAGCTATACTTTTTTTAGGAATACCCAGGCAAGGTCAAGTTGTTATTCTCCGCCCCGCTGGGCTGCAAATCTTTCCTAGGAGGGATGCATTAGGCTTAACAAGAAAATGGGCTTTAAGAAATAATAAATGGGATGTAATTATAAAAACTGGGCAGTAACTATAAAAAAATGCACCAAACACGTGATTACTTTATAAAATATTATTTTTGGATATTGAAAATTTTAATTTCATTAATTGTTGCGAGCGCAATGTTTCGTTGGATTTTTACGTAATATAAATTTATATTGAAATTGTATTTAATCTGACTAGAAATTTCGGGATAAAAATATTTCGGATCCCATCAAAATGTGGGAAATTTTATTGAATTCTGTTTTGAACGGTTGGTTGAAATGGGCTGTACTTTTAACAAACTGTAAATGGGTTGTAGTAAATTCCATTAGAATTCAAAAATGGGCTACACATTCTTACAAATCTCAAATGGGCTATAAGTTCTCTGCCACACACTTCTGGCCTTACTAAGTTGACGCGTCCCCTAAAAAAACAGAGTTGACGCGTATGCAAGGCTTTGTCAACTTATAGTCAACACACGGTTCTAGCAGCAGTGGCCGTTGGATGTCCATCCAACGGATGCCGTGCTTCTTCTTCAATCTCGGATATTCTAGCTTCACCCGCCCAAAAAATGATTCCTCCCCCTGACATCTGGGGCGCACCGTTTCGGAAGCTGACCTGTGGGCCTACTAAGTTGACGTACCAAGGGCTTTGTCAACTTAGTCAATATAAACGATTCTAGCTGCAGTGACCGTACGATGTCCATCCAACGGCCGTCGTGCTTCTTCAACCTCTGGTCTTCTTGCTCCAGCCGCCCAAAGCAGCGCCGGTCGTGCCGCCTGCTCCTGCCTCCCGTGGCCGGCTGTGCTGCCGCGGAGGCCTCACCGCCCCCTACTACTCCCACCGCTGGCCAGGCCATCCCTCCACTCACCCACACCCCCTGTTATTCTGCGGCGATGGTAGCACAGCCGAACCAGTGAACCCTCGTACTCCTCTCCGCGTGTGCATCCACTGCCGCGTCTTCCCCGACTCCACGTCGTCCCCTTCCTAGGCCTCGCCGTCGTCCACCGCCCTGGTGCTCTCGGCGCGGCGTGGTCAACGTGGTCAAGGAACGACTTCCATCGGACGTGGACTGTACGTGGAGAGGCTGACAGCTGGGTCCACGGCAGCCGCAAGGAAGTGCCTCCTTATTACGCGCAAAATAATTATTCCTCCACCTGACAGCGGGGACACACCGGACGGGCCACCGTATTTCGTGAAAAAAATGATTCGCCCCCTGACTGCTGGGACCCACGAGCTACATCTTCGCACCCAAGGAAGTGCGTCCGAAAAAACGATTCGCCCCCTGACTGCTGGGACCCACCAGCTACATCTTCGCACGCAAGGAAGTGCGTCCAAAAAAAAACGATTCGCCCCCCGACTGCTGGGACCCACCAGCTACACCTTCGCACGCAAGGAAGTGCGTCCGGGCAAAAAAAATGATTCGCCCCCCTGACTGCTAGGACCCAGCAGCTACACCTTCGCACGCAAGGAAGTGCGTCCGGGCAAAAAAAACAAAACAAAACAATTCGCCGCCCTGACTGCTGGGACCCACCAGCTACATCTTCGCAGGCAAGGAAGTGCCTGACAGTCGGGACCCACCTGGTCGAAGCGTACGTAGCGTTGTCATTCTGGTCGCGAACGTGTATGTACATACTGGTCGATGTAGAGGCACGCACGTGTCGTAGTAGAGGCGCGCACGTGTCGTAGTAGAGGCGCGCACGTAGCATGTACACGTACGTATAGCGGCCAGGGTGCAAGAAAGAAAATACGGCCACGTATGTGTACATACGGGCAGTGTCTCGAACGCCTACTCGCGCATACGTACGGCCAGGGCTCGTGTACATGGCTGGGTCAGAACGGAGAAACAACGTCGTCGTCGTGTTCATGGGGAGGCAACAGAATGCGTCGTGTTCATGGGGAGGCAACAGAATGCGTTGTGTTCATGGGGAGGCAACGGAATGTGTCGTGTTCATCGGGAGGCAACGCAATGCGTCGTGTTCATCGGGAGGCAACAAAACGCGTGGGAGCCAACCAGCTGGGTCGGAACGGAATGCGTGGTCGTGTTCATCGGGAGGGCTTGGACGAAACAGGTGATGGAAACGAGGCCTGGCGTACCGCAGAACGGAGGAAACGGACCTCCTACATTCGGAACGGGGTCCTGTTGATCGGGAGGGGTGTGGCGTACCGCAAAACGGAGGAAACGGACCTCCTACGGTCGAAACGGGGGTCCTGTTAATCGGGAGGGGTGTGGCGTACCACAAAACGGACAAAACCGACCTCCTACGGTCGAAACGGGGGTCCTGTTGATCGGGAGGGGTGTGGCGTATCACAAAACGTACGAAACGGACCTCCTACGGTCGAAACGGGGGTGCTGTTGATCGGGAGGGGTGTGGCGTGCCGCAAAACGGACGAAATGGACCTCCTACGGTCGAAACGGGGGTCCTGTTCATCGGGAGGGGTGTGGCGTACCGCAAAACGGGACTCCACGGGATACTGTTCATCTCCACCGTCGACCTCCTCCAGCCTCCACGGGCTACCGTCGACCTCCTCCAGCCTCCACGGGCTCATGTTCATCCAGCCTCCACCGCGCGCTACTCCACCGGCTACTGTTCAACCACCCCTCCACGGGCACCCCTCCACCGTCTACTGTTCATCCAGCCCTCCACACCACGGGGTCCTGTTCAACCACCCCTCCACGGGCACCCCTCCACCGTCTACTGTTCATCAGCCCTCCACCACACCACGGGGTCCTGTTCATCCAGAGGCAACGCCACCGCTCACTGTTCATCCAACCCCCCCCCACAACGCTCACTGTTCATCCAATCGATCGGCTTCAGTTAGCAGCAGTAGCGAAGGAATCGCTCGATCGGGTTCAGTTAACAGCCATCGATCGATCGCTCGGGTTCAGTAACGCGTAGCCTGCAGTGCAATCGCTCGGGTTCAGTTAGAGCCCAACGCCTCGCTCGGGTTCAGTTAGAGCCAACACCTCGCACACACGCGCGTACGTGTACGAGAGAAACGCGCATCGCTCGGCCCTCGAGCTCCCACCATAACCGGGAACTCCCCGAAATTTTCCTCCCCCTCGCTTCTACCACGGTTTTTCCCATCATGGACAGCCCAAAGAATGTCATGCAGCTGCGTCTCCGGCCCGCCCAGGATGAAAAACCCATTTTCTGTCATGATTTTTTGTCATAGAAGTAGGAGCCCACCACATCTATGATGATACCGGGTTTTGTCACAATTATCGTCAAAGAAGTGTCATATGTATGACAGAATTTTTTTCGTTCGGCCCAAAATGTCACGGATGTGTCTTTTTTTGTAGTGTTAATACATGCCCCCAGATGTTTATAGCACGCGTCTCTTTTCGCAGTTCGGACATGCACATTAGGGCATGCGTACCCAGAGAAAGGAACCCTTAACGGAACTATTCTCCCTGGAAGATGTTTCTTACTATCCATGTAATATAACATAGCTAGTTGGGTACTTGTCTGTTCAAGCACTTATGACCCCTACGCCTGGTCTCCACGCGTACCCCGGTTTTTACATAACTGAGCGGGTATTCGGATACACTCCGGACTATTGGGTCCAGAGGTCGAAGCGAAAAGGTCCGCCATGACAAATGATTTACAATTCGGCTAGGGACAATATATGTCACTTGAAGTACATAGTCACTTAGACTGACTAAATTCTTCTTCTATACCATCCAACAGGTTGTCTAGCCTACAATCCTGTTGGGAATACTTTGCGGCTAATTCTACTTGGTCATACACCAAACTGACGGGGATCTCCTTCCCGTCAGGCCCCACAGGTCCGACCTCGGCCATGTGGTTAGGGTCAGCCTTGGTATACCGCGTCTTCACCATGGCCCAGGCTTCCCTCGCACCTTGTCGGCAGGCTGATATCTTCCATAATTGGAAGCACTGCCGCGCTCCCTTGAGCTTCTCTACAAGCTCCCCCATGCCCCCTGGCAGGGAGACGGATGGCCACAAGGCTTGGGCAATGCCCTGCATCACCTGCCAAACTTGTTCGTGTAGTTGTGAGAGCTCTGGCAGAAGATCACCCGCGGACCCGAGCATCTCCTCCTCGGGACGACCCATCAGCATACGTGCAGATATAAATCTGTTAGCCGGTTTCTTCGCCGAATTCTTTAAAAGTTCGTTCAAGCACTTACTAAAAATGCCGTGCCGAAGCCTCTTATTCTCCTTTACGGGGTCAGCAAGCTGGGCCCGAACATCCTTTAGTTCCACGCCTAGCTGGATATTGGCATCTTGGAGATTGTTTTTCTCCTGCCTAACCTTTTTAAGCACGCGCTCACCAGCCTTTAGCCGTCGTTGGGCATGCGGCTCGTTCCCTATCACGACCTCCGGATTCACTCCGGAGTCATCTGCAGAATCTATTGTTAGATTTGCATGCATGCCGCATACTATCTGGTACCTGTCATTCTTTGCAATAGAGACAAGTGTTACCAGAGGGGGCCTTCTCGTACTCCTTCAGTGCGGCAACTGCGGCCTGTAGCTGGGCTTTGCACTCTTCCAGCTCTTGAGACAATTGGGTATTCTTCTCTGTAAGAACCTGCACAAATAATGATCCTTAAATCAGTTGTGTCAACTGTTTCAAGTCTCAGGGGCTACTGATATATATAATCATCAGATTTTCTTACCCGTATATCCTTTACATACTGGTCCGTGGCTCTGGCAAGACCATTTTGAGCAGCACGGATGTACGCGTCTCCTGAGTTGAAGGCATCAAACGCCTCTTGGGAGAAACAAGCGTCACGGAGTACGGCCCGGCGACGCCTGTGATTCATGGCGCTCTCCACTTCGGAATTTGTAGCGGATAATCTATCCGCATCCTCTGTAGGAGGAGCATCCAGCGTTCGCCCCGTGTTAGCTTCCGCCTCTATGTCCGGCCCTGGAGCCCGACTGGTGGAGGCGTGATCGGCAACCTCTCCGGATATAGTCCGGCGAGCGTTTTTCCTACTAGGAAACGTGGACGTTATTATATTTTAGAAGACGACAACCACGGAGCGAGGTTCTGTATCATACCTCTGCGACGGCATCTCAGTCCTGTCTGCCTTCCTTTTTAGCCTACCCGGCTTCGGTGCCCCTTGTTGGCGAGTCACTGCGGGTTCGGCAAGGCGTCCCGAGGGCCTTCCCTGTAAGACACCATATGTGTACGGTAGGTGAAGTGCAGAAAAGGGGATCCTTCTCGGAAGTTGGGACTCCGGTTTTACTTACATGCGATGCAGGGAGTAGTCCAGGATAGTCAGGTATGATGGCAACCATGGCATCATCGCAGCTCAGTTGATAGAATGTCCTGTCGATCAGCTCCACAAATATGTCCGGATCCTCTTCGAGTCCGGGATCGAGGGCCCGGTCAGGGTCCTCCAGTTGTGGAGGCGGGATGTGGACCTCCCTTACAGCTTTTCACAGTTCCTGCCATGAAATGGCAAGGTAAATACTTATGACGAAGAATGCGGGAAGGTTGGGAGTAAAAAGTGACAGCTCACCCAGCTTGGAGGGTTGTACATGGAGAATCCATCCCGTGGCTTAATGCGGGTGAACTCCTCTTCCTCTCCCTTGTACAAATCGGATAGGATTTTCGCTAGAGCAGCGACCGAGTCCGGTCCCTTACGACCGCAGCGGGTGGCATCTCTTCTCCGTTAAAGTGCCACATGGGATTCCCCCGATATTGAAGTGGCTGTACCCCCCGCATTATACATATTGACATAACCTCGATTATTGTCAGTCCAGATTGAGCCAGCATTTTATCCGGCCCATCAGGTAAAGGACTTCTCCGTTATCTTCTTCCTGGGGGCTCCGAGGGCGCCAGCTGCGGTGTTTCTTCAGGGGAGCATTGTCGAACTCGGGAAGACCCATCCGAATAGGGTCCGGAAGGGGGACGTCCTCCATATAAAACCACTCCGAAGGCCAGTCCTCGGATGTCTTCTTCGGGGTGCCGGACAGGTATCCGGTCTTGGTGATGCGCCATATTTCGGCTCCGCCCACTTGGTATATTGACCCCTCCTGTGTACGGGGTATGAGGCAGAATAGCCTCTTCCATAGCTCGAAATGAGCTTCGCAGCCCAGAAACAGCTCGCAAAGGGCGACATAGCCAGCGATGTGTAATATGGAGGCGGGAGTGAAATTATGCAACTGGAGGCCATAGAACTCCAGGAGCCCATGGAGGAATGGATGAATTGGAAATCCAAGCCCTCTTAATAAGTAAGGGACAAGGCATACCCGCTCCCCCATGGATGGGCTGGGAAAGATCTCCGCTTGCTCCCCGCCATTATAGGTGGCGAGCCCGGCTCGAACGGGGACCATGTACGCTGGAGGGAGAAATCCCTGGGTCTATAACTCTACTAATTGGTTGTGGGGGACGGAACACTTCTTCCAATTGCTGGGCTTAGGGCTACGGGAGTGAGAGGAGGAGCTGCGGCGACGAGCCATGTTGGAATGGATTTTTTCCGAGCGCGCTCCGATGGATACTCTCTATGGAGGATGGTGTGATCTGGATCTAAGAATCCCCGTCTCTTTAATAGACGATTTACCCACATGTCTAGGGTGGCAATTGTAAAAATGCCCTGACTTCTCGCATTCGCTCGATGCGTGGAGGATATCCATTATTAGGCGCGGAAGCCAAGGAGTGCAACATTTATGGGAAGCCGGACACAACTCAAAGAAGTATTCAGAATTTGGAGAAGAACCCGCCTTGCAATGCCGAAGACAATCTGCGCGCCGGACTCATCGCCATTGAAGCCTGGTCCGGGGGCTACTGAGGGAGTCCTGGATTAGGGGGTCCTCGGACAGTCGAACTATATCCTTTGGCCGGACTGTTGGACTATGAAGATACAAGATTGAAGACTTCGTCTCGTGTCCAGATGGGACTCTCCTTGGCGTGGAAGGCAAGCTTGGCAATACGGATATGTACATCTTCTCCCTTGTAACCGACTCTGTGTAACCCTAGCCCCCTCCGGTGTCTATATAAACCGGAGGGTTTAGTCCGTAGGACAACAACAATCATACCATAGGCTAGCTTCTAGGGTTTTAGCCTCTACGATCTCGTGGTAGATCAACTCTTGTAATACTCATATCATCAAGATCAATCAAGCAGGAAGTAGGGTATTATCTCCATCGAGAGGGCCCGAACCTGGGTAAACATCGTGTCCCCCGCCTCCTGTTACCATCCGCCTTAGATGCACAGTTCGGGACCCCCTACCCAAGATCCACCGGTTTTGACACCGACAAGCATCTTCCCTTGAGGCCAGATTTTGAGGACAACGAGGTGGTCATGGATGCATCCCATCCTAGTAGTGCAGAAGCCCAGGAGAAGAGAGAGAAAGCAAAGTCTGCAAAAGCAGCAAAGGCAGCCAATGCACCTGATGCTTCCAAAGTGATGCTCAAGACCAAGCAAGATCAACTCAGTTATTTGCTTGAGGCTACAGTGAGAATTGAGAAGGTCTTGGCCACCCTGACTCAAAATCAAGAGAGTCTTGAGAGGATCATTGAGACTAAATTTCATGACCTGGATGTGAAGGTCGCTGAGATACAAACCACTGTGGAGAAGCTCCAAGAAAAAGTGAGGACAGGGAGGATAGACCTACTACTGATACTTTCCAGAGAGTGCCAAGGGAACAAAGGTCTTACGCAGTGCTAGTTGTCAGAGATTCCAGGACTACTATTTCAGCACCTGTAGCAACTGCCACGGTTGTACCTCCAGTGTCAACCCCTCCAGCTTGAATGACTTCCTCAGAAGCTTTTGCAGATGCCCTCCTCTCCATGCCATCTACGCACACCGGAGCAACAAGCCAGAAGACCCCTTCAGGAGCTCCCAGAGATCATGCCTAGAGTGCCGCATAGCACTATACGTTTTCGAACTTTTTGGTAACTTGTTGCCGAAGGGGGAGAAAGTGTATATATCATTAGGCTGAGAGAGAGAGTGTGTGTGTGGGTTTTGCTTTTTATTTGCCTCTCTTGCTACTTTCATCGTTTGGTTGTTTGATTCCCATGCTAATATTTGTGTTATGCTCATGAGATACTTATGTGATCATGTCTTTGACAATACTATGCCATAATGTGTGCTTGCATGATTATATCTATGATATTTGTGTATGATCGATCACTTGTACCCTTGGTGATGAGTGCATGTTATTTAACTCTTATTATTTTGAGCACTCCACCAAGATGTATGTGACATGGAAGAGTGACCCATGATCCTAATCGATTGTGCATTTGCATTCAAAAGCAAATTTTAAATAATGCACAAATTTAGGGGAGCTGTTGCTTATCACATACTTCTCAAAGCGACAATGTATTTCATTCATATTATCATTTGTCGATGCTTTGATCCATATGTTGTCATCAATTACCAAAAAGGGGGAGATTGAAAGTGCAACTAATCCCCGGGTGGTTTTGGTAATTCATAACAACACATAGCTCATTGAACTAATATCCATTCAAGTTAAATATTTCAGAAAGTTCAATGATTGGCATGGCATGGACTAGAGATGTGGACCCCTCAAAATGCTAAGGACAAAGATTGGCAAAAGCTCAAGACTCTTTATTTTTATTTTAGTGATCCAAGATCACATTGAATCCATAGAAAGCCAATACTATTAAAAGGGGATGATGTGTTGCTTAATGGTCTACCTGCTTAAAGTGCTTAGTGATATTGCACCAAAAACGCTCAGCCACTTTCTCATTTCCACATATGTCCAAAACTCCAAGTCAAACTCGGCCCCACCGAAATGACCTATCCGGTGCCACCGAGTTCAGTTGACATAGCCACTGCCAGAAACCCTAGACAATTTGGTCACACCGATAGGGATCTCGGTCTCACTGAGATGGCCTTGCAAACTCTCTGTTGCCTATTGCAATTACTTTGGTCTCACCGAAATCTGCAATCGGTCCCGCCGAGTTCGCTTGACATCGTCTCTGTTGCCTTATTGCTTTACTTCGGTCTAACCGAGTTGATGCAAATGGTGCCACCGAGTTGATGTTTTCCCTAAGCCCTAGCACATCGGTCCCACCGAGATTCCTAACGTTCACATTTTGAACTAAATCGGTCTTACCGAGTTCTTCTATTCGGTCTGACCGAGTTGGGTCAAATGTGTGTAACGGTTGGATTTTGTGTGGAGGCTATATATACCCCCACCCCCTTCTCCATTTGAGAGAGAGCCATCAAAACGTGCCTACACTTCCACTACTCATTTTCTAAGAGAGAACCACCTACTCATGTGTTGAGACCAAGACATTCCAATCCAACCACAAGAATCTTGATCTCTAGCCTTCCCCAAGTTGATTCCACTCAAATCATCTTTCCACCATAGCCAAATCTGTGAGAGAGAGTTGAGTGTTGGGGAGAGTATCATTTGAAGCACAAGAGCAAGGAGTTCATCATCAACACACCATTTATTACCTTTTGGAGAGTGGTGTCTCCCAGATTGGTTAGGTGTCGCTTGGGAGCCTCCGACAAGATTGTTGAGTTAAACCAAGAAGTTTGTAAGGGCAAGGAGATCGCCTACTTCGTGAAGATCTACCCGAGTGAGCCAAGTCCTTCGTGGGTGATGGCCATGGTGGGATAGACAAGGTTGCTTCTTCGTGGACCCTTCATGGGTGGAGCCCTCTGTGGACTCGCGCAACCGTTACCCTTCGTGGGTTGAAGTCTCCATCAACATGGATGTACGATAGCACCACCTATCGGAACCACGCCAAAAATCTCCGTGTCTACATTGCATTTGCCTTCTCCAAACCCTTTCCTTTACCTTCATATGCAATGTTTTACTTTCCGCAGCTACACTCTTAAAATTGCATGTGTAGGTTGATTGCTTGCCTTGTACTAGTTGCTAAAATCTGCCAACACTTAAAATTGGGAAAAGGTTAAATTTTTATTTGGTCAAGGAGTCTAATCACTTCCCTCTAGACCTACTTTTGATCCTATAGCAACTCACATTCAACTTCAAGATGATTTGGTTGAGCATGTGTGGGCTCACCTTGGGAACCAATAGATGTATCGACTCTTTCTTGTCAATGTATTTGTGACAATTTAAATTTCATTTGATTTTTAAACTATGAGATTTTTATTTAGTTGTGATTTAAACTTTGGGCAATGTTTCATATGTATACAAAAAAGTGCAAAAATATGGCCATAACGACCGCACGAACGAAAATGCGTCGGCACGTTGGGTGTGCTGACCAGCCAAACGCGGATGGGGCCGGACATCATCCAAAATGCCAACCCAAACGGACAAAAAGCATGCAAAACGTGCGTCTGTTTGTGCCGGCGCATTGGAGTTTGTGACGCCCCCGCCTCGACCGTGCATTAATCATACACGCAGACATGCACGATCAAGACCAGAGACTCACGGGAAGATATGACAATCCAACTCTAGACACAAATTCAAGCAAAAAGCTTTATATTACAAGCTAGGGCCACGAGGACCTGAATACATAAGTTAGCAAAAGCAACAATATCTGAGTACAGACATAATTAGACAAGTTTGCCTTAAGAAGGCTAGCAAAACAACGACAACTAGATCGAAAAGTTGTAGGCCTCCTGCCTGGGGCCTCCTATCTACTCCTGGTCGTCGGTCTCCACATAGTAGTAGGCTCCGTTGAGGTAGTAGTAGTCATCGGTAGGATCAGCTGGCTCCTGGGCTCCGTCGTCTAATCGCAACAACCGGGTAGAGGGGAAAAAGGTAGCGAAGCAACCGTGAGTACTCATCCAAAGTACTCGTAAGACTTACATTAGATCTATGCTAAGTATGCATCAGTATCAATGGGAAGGGGTTGTATCTTCGGACTATACTGTAGAATGCCATAGTAGAGGGGTAAGGCCTAGCATATCGTAGACTAGCATCTTGCAGTATCAGAAGATAGTAGAGTAACATATAATATAGTGACAAGTATATTTTAGTAACGCCCGGAGATCCTTCCTCGACTCCCTGCAAGAAAGCGATCCCAGAGCGATCATAACAGTTTAGTGACACAAGTATCCAGTTCTAGTTGTAGTAGATCGAGATACCACTCCGAGCGTCTTGTTACCGTGGAGACGGCTATTCGAATAGATTACTACCCTGTAGGGGTGCACCAACTTACCCAACATGCTTGATTAACTCCGGCTGGACACACTTACTGGGTCATGCCCGACCTCAGCCGATCGACATGTCATAGCCCTACCTAGGCTCAACAGAGAGGCCAGCACGCCAGTCTAAATCCTAAGCGCTCATAGGTCTGAGCCCATTGCCCTTTCCAGTACTCCTGCACGTTGCGTACGTGGCCGGGACCAAACATAGCCTCTGCATACACACACAGTTGTTCCAGTTCACCCGGGCGCGCGCCGCACAACTACACACATCTAAAGAGCTATCGAGAGAATCGTACGATGCCAAGTGCCCAGAACTTATCCCGCGTGGTGGTTAGTGCGAAAAGGCTAGATGCCTACTCAGATCACATATTCAAACCATTAGTTTATTGGGAGCTCGCAGAGACGATCAGTGATCCGGTCACCCCGTCTCACGGACTTACGACAAGGGCCAGGCCCTTCGCTCTCTAGGGTGGTCTCTGCCTGCCCGATCGCGCCGTGTCATTAACTCTCGTGGGTACCCTTAGGGGCAACCCTTCTTCATCATAGGACTACAATAACTCTCACGGGTACCCTTGGGGTCGACTCGACTTCTGCAGAGGACTATAGTAATATTCAAAGTAATATTTGAAGGAAATATGCCCTAGAGGCAATAATAAAGTTGTTATTTTATATTGCCTTATTCATGATAAATGTTTATTATTCATGCTATAATTGTATTGATCGGAAACCTAAATACATGTGTGAATACATAGACAAACATTGTGTCCCTAGTGAGCCTCTACTTGACTAGCTCGTTGATCAAAGATGGTTAAGGTTTCCTAACCATGGACATGAGTTGTCATTTGATAATGGGATCACATCATTAGGAGAATGATGTGCTGGACAAGACCCATTCGTTAGCTTAGCATATTGATCGTTCAGTTTTATTGCTATTGCTTCCTTCATGTCAAATACATATTCCTTCGACTATGAGATTATGCAACTCCCGAATACCGGAGGAATGTCTTGTGTGCTATCAAACATCACAAGTACCTGGGTGATCATTAAGATGCTCTATAGGTATCTCCGAAGGTGTTTGTTGGGTTGGCATACATCGAGATTAGGATTTGTCACTCCGAGTATCGGAGAGGTATCTCTGGGCCCTCTCAGTAATGCACATCATAAGAAGCCTTGCAAGCAAAGTGACTAATGAGTTAGTTACAGGATGATGTATTACGGAACGAGTAAAGAGACTTGCCGGTAACGAGATTGAACTAGGTATGAAGATACTGACGATCGAATCTTGGGCAAGTAACATACTGATGGACAAAGGGAATAACGTATGTTGTCATAACGGTTCGACCGATAAAGTTCTTCGTAGAATATGTAGGAGCCAATATGAGCATCCAGGTTCCGTTATTGTTTATTAACCGGAGAGGTGTCTCGGTCATGTCTACATAGTTCTCGAACCCGTAGGGTCCGCATGCTTAACGTTTTTGATGACGATTTTGTATTATATGAGTAATGTGATTTGGTGCCCGAATGTTGTTCGAAGTCCCGGATGAGATCACGTACATGAAGAGGAGTCTCGAAATGGTTGCGAGGTAAATATTGATATATAGGATGATAGTATTCGGACCCTGGAAGTGTTCCGGAGTGTATCGGGTAATTATCGGAGTACCGGGGGGTTACTGGAGCCCCCGGGGGAAAGATATGGGCCATATGGGCCATAAGAGGGGAGCACACCAGCTCACAGGGGGTGGCGCCCCCCCAAGGAAGGAGGCCGAGTGGGAGAAGGGAAATAGGGGGCTCGCCCCCCCTTTCCTTCTCTCCTTCCTCTTCCCTTTTCCCCCTCCAGCAAATATGGAAGGGGGGAGGCCGAATTGGGGAGGACCCCAAGTAGGATTCCTCCTACTTGGGGCGCACCCTTGCAGCTCCCCTCCCCCTCCCACCTATATATATGTGGGGAGGGGGCACCTAGAACACACAACAACAATCGTTAGCCGTGTGCGGCGCTCCCCTCCACAGTTTACGCCTCCGGTCATATCTTCGTAGTGCTTAGGCGAAGCCCTGTGCAGATCACATCACCATCACCAAATACTTCCTCAACACCTTGCTGGATCAAGAAGGCGAGGAACGTCATCGCGCTGAACGTGTGCAGAACTTGGAGGTGCCGTAAGTTCGGTACTCGATCGGTGGAGCTCGAAAAAAAGTTTGACTACATCAACCGCGTTGTGAAATGCTCCCGCTTTTGGTCTACGAGGGTGCGTGGACACACTCTCCCTCTCGTTTCTATGCATCTCCAAGATAGATCTTGGTGAGCGTAGGAATTTTTTTGAAATTGCATGCTACGTTTCCGAACAGTGGCATCCGAGCTAGGTCTATGCGTAGATGATATGCACAAGTAGAACACAAGGAGTTGTGGGCGGTGATCGTCATACTGCTTACCACCAATGTCTTATTTTGATTCGGCGGTATTGTTGGATGAAGCGGCCCAGACCAACCTTACATGACCATGTTCATGAGACCGGTTCCACCGACAGACATGCAACTAGTTTTGCATAAAGGTGGGTGGCGGGTGTCTGGTTCTCCTACTTTAGTTGAATCAAATTTGATTGCGACCAGTCCTTGTTGAAGGTTAAAACAGCAAACTTGATAAATCACCGTTGTGGTTTTGATGCGTAGGTAAGAACGGTTCTTGCTAGAAGCCCGTAGCAGCCACATAAAACTTGCAACAACAAAGTAGAGGACGTCTAACTTGTTTTTGCAGGGCATGTTGTGATGTGATATGGTCAAGACATGGTGTGGTATACGTTATTGTATGAGATGATCATGTTTTATAAGAGTTATCGGCAACCGACAGGAGCCTTATGGTTGTCTCTTCATTGTATGAAATGCAAACGCCATGTAATTGCTTTACATTATCACTATGCATTAGCGATAGCTGTAGAAGCAATAGTTGGCGAGACGGCCACGACGCAACGAGGGAGATCAAGGTGTCGAGCCGGTGATGATGGAGATCATGACGGTGCTTTGGAGATGGAGATCAAAGGCACAAGATGATGATGGCCATATCATGTCACATATTTTGATTGCATGTGATGCTTATCTTTTATGCATCTTATTTTTCTTAGTACGGTGGTAGCATTATAAGATGATCCCTTCGCTAAATTGTATAAGTGTTCTCCCTGAGTATGCACCGTTACGACAGTCCGTCGTGTTGAGACACCACGCGATGATCGGCTGTGATAGACTCTACGTCCACATACAACGGGTGCAAGACAGTTTTGCACACGTAGAATACTCAGGTTAAACTTGACGAGCCTAGCATGTACAGACATGGCCTCGGAACACTGGAGACCGAAAGGTCAAACGTGAATCATATAGTAGATATGATCAACATAGATATGTTCAGCATTGATGAGTACTCCATCTCACGTGATGATTGGACATGGTTTAGTTGATTTGGACACATACCATTTAGATGACCGGAGGGATGTCTATCTAAGTGGAAGTTCTTAAGTAATTTGATTAATTAAACTTAATTTATCATGAACTTAGTACTGATAGTTTTTGCATACCTATGTTGTAGACCAATGGCTCGTGCTACCGTTCCCTTGAATTTTAATGCGTTCCTAGACAAAGCTAAGTTGAAAGATGATTGTAGTAGCTACATGGACTAGGTCCATAACTTGAGGATGCATAGAAGAATTATGTCCTTGATGCACCGCTAGGTGACAATCGCCCACCCGCTAATCTAGACGCTATGAACGTCTGGCAAGCGAGGTCTGATGACTACTCTATAGTTCAGTGTGCCATGCTTTACGGCTTATAACCGGAACTTCAAAGACATTTTGAACGTCATGGAGAATATGAGATGTTTCAAGAGTTGAAGTTAATATTTCAAGCAAATGCCCGGGTAGAGAGATATGAAGTCTCTAACAAGTTCTATAGCTGTAAGATGGAGGAGAACAATTCTGTCAGTGAACACATACTCAAAATGTCTGGGTATCATAATCACTTGACTCAGCTGGGAGTTAATCTTCCAGATGATAGTGTTATTGACAGAGTTTTTCAGTCACTTCCACTGATACGTCTCCAACGTATCTATAATTTTTGATGTATTCATGCCATGTTTATAATATTTTTACATGATTTTGGTATGATTTGGTTAAACTAACTCGGACTGATGCTGTCTTTAGCAGAACTACCGTGGTGTTGTTTTTGTGCAGAAATAAAAGTTCTCGGAATGCGGTGAAAATCAACGGAGATTTTTTCTAGAAAATATAAAAAATACTGGAACGAAGAGTTACCGGAGGGAGGCCCGTGGGCCCCACGAGGGTGGACGGCGCGCCTACCCCCTGGGGCGCGCCCCCTGCCTCGTGGACTCCCTGTGGGCCCCCCTGACTTGTTCTCGATGCCAACCTCTCCTATAAATCCCCAAACTTCTAGAACTTAACCTAGATCGGGAGTTCCGCCACCGCAAGCCTCTGTAGCCACCAAAAACCAATCAGGACCCTGTTCCGGCACCCTGCCGGAGGGGGAATCCATCACCGGTGGCCATCTTCATTATCCTGGCGCTCCCCATGACGAGGAGGGAGTAGTTCACCCTCGGGGCTGAGGGTATGTACCAGTAGCTATGTGTTTGATATCTCTCTCTCTCTCTCTCGTGTTCTTGATTTGGCACGATCTTGATGTATCGCGAGCTTTGCTATTATAGTTGGATCTTACGATGTTTCTCCCCCTCTACTCTCTTGTAATGGATTGAGTTTTAGCTTTGAAGTTATCTTATCGGATTGAGTCTTTAAGGATTTGAGACCATTTGATGTATGTCTTGCATGTGTTTATCTGTGGTGACAATGGGATATTCACGTGATCTACTTGATGTATGTTTTGGTGACCAACTTGCGGGTTCAGTGACCTTATGAACTTATGCATAGGGGTTGGCACACGTTTTCGTCTTGACTCTCCGGTAGAAACTTTGGGGCAATCTTTGAAGTTCTTTGTGTTGGTTGAATAGATGAATCTGAGATTATGTGATGCATATCGTATAATCATACCCACGGATACTTGAGGTGACATTGGAGTATCTAGGTGACATTAGGGTTTTGGTTGATTTGTATCTTAAGGTGTTATTCTAATACGAACTCTATGATAGATCGAACGGAAAGAATAACTTCGTGTTATTTTACTATGGACTCTTGAATAGATCGATCAAAAAGGATAACTTTGAGGTGGTTTCGTACCCTATAATAATCTCTTCGTTTGTTCTCCGCTATTAGTGACTTTGGAGTGACTCTTTGTTGCATGTTGAGGGATAGTTATATGATCCAATTATGTTATTATTGTTGAGAGAACTTTCACTAGTGAAAGTATGAACCCTGGCCTTGTTTCGAAGCATTGCAATACCGTTTACGCTTACTTTTATCGCTTGTTACCTTGCTGTTTTTATAATTTCAGATTACAAAAACCTATATCTACCATCCATATTGCACTTGTATCACCATCTCTTCGCCGAACTAGTGCACCTATACAATTTACCATTGTATTGGGAGTGTTGGGGACATAAGATACTCTTTGTTATTTGGTTGCAGGGTTGTTTGAGAGAGACCATCTTCATCCTACGCCTCCCACGGATTGATAAACCTTAGGTCATCCATTTGAGGGAAATTTGCTAATGTCCTACAAACCTCTGCACTTGGAGGCCCAACAACGTCTACAATAAGAAGGTTGTGTAGTAGACATCAAGCTCTTTTCTGGCGCCATTGCCGGGGAGGTGAGTGCTTGAAGGTATATCTTTAGATCTTGCAATCGAATCTTTTTGTTTCTTGTTTTATCACTAGTTTAGTCTATAAAAGAAAACTAAAAAATGGAATTGAGGTTGCCTGATATGCTTCATCTTTTTAACGTCTTCCGTGAAAATAAGGATTCCGATAATTGTGCTCAAGTGCTAGAAGAAGAATGCATTAGAATTTTTGGCACTAAATCTTTGTACGATGGGCATGATTGCAATGTTATTAGTATGAATTCCTTGAATATCCATGATGCTAATGATATGCAAAGCCACAAGCTTGGGGATTCTATGTTTAATGAAGATATTTTTAGTCCCCCAAGTTTTGATGAGAATATTTATTATGATGAAAGCATGCCTCCTATTTATGATGATTATATTGATGAAAGTGGATTTGGAAAGGTCGTGACTTTATTTAGTGATGAATCCACTATTTCGGAAGAGGTTCCAATTGATTATGATAACAAAGTTGCTATTTATGATGATTATTGTGATGACATGTATGCTATAAAGAATAATGATAACCATGAAACTGGTCATCATGATTTTAATTTTCAATTGGATTATGCCTCACATGATAGTTATTTTGTTGAGTTTACTCCCACTATTCTGAATGACAAGAATTTTGCTTATGTGGAGTGTAGTAAAATTTCTATGCATGTAGATCATGAAAAGAATGCTTTATGTGATGGTTATATTGTTGAATTCATTCATGATGCTACTGAAAATTATTATGAGGGAGGAATATATGCTTGTAAGAATTGTAATAATATCGAGTTTCCTCTCTACGTGCTTAAAATCTTGAAGTTATGCTTGTTTTGCTTTCCTATGCTAGTTGATTCTTGTTCCCATAAATTGTTTCCTCACAAAATCCCTATGCATAGGAAGTGGGTTAGAATTAAATGTGTTAGTCATATGCTTCATGATGCTCTCTTTGTGTTTCAATTCTTATCTTTCATGTGAGCATCATTGAAATCATCATGCCTAGCTAAAAAGGCATTAAAGAAAAGCGCTTGTTGGGAGACAACCCAATATTTACCCTTACTGTTTTTGTGTGTTCACATGATTAAGCTACTGTAGTAATCATGTGTTATAGCTTTTGTTTCAATAAAGTGCCAAGTAAGACCTTTAGGATAGCTTACGGTGATAGTTGTGTTGATCCTGCTGAAAATCAGAAACTTTTGCACCCAGTAAATTAGTTTTGATAATTCACAGAAACGTGCTTTTGATCTGATTCTTTTTTCTCTGGATTGGTACACAAATTTCTCAGGTTTTCCTAATTTTGTAGGACTTTTGGAATTACATAAGTATTCGAGAGTTAGAGATTACTACAGACTGTTCAGTTTTAGATAGATTCTGTTTTCTATGTGTTGTTTGCTTATTTTGATGAATCTATGAGTAGTATCGGAGGGTATGAACCATAGAGAAGTTGGAATACAGTAGATATTACACCAATATGAATTTAGAATGAGTTCACAACAGTACCTAAGTGGTTATTTATTTTCTTATACTAACGGAGCTTACGAGTTTTCTGTTAAGTTTTGTGTTGTGAAGTTTTCAAGTTTTGGGTAAAGATTTGATGGACTATGGAATAAGGAGTGGCAAGAGCCTAAGCTTGGGGAGGCCCAAGGCACCCCAAGGTAATATTTAAGGACAACCAAGAGCCTAAGCTTGGGGATGCCCCGGATGGCATCCCCTCTTTCGTCTTGGTTCATCAGTAACTTTACTTGGAGCTATATTTTTATTCACCACATGATATGTGTTTTGCTTGGAGCGTCATTTTGTTTTATTTTGTTTTTCTTGCTGTTTGAATAATATCCCAAGATCTGAAATTCCTACATGTTAGAGAGTCTTCACATAGTTGCATAATTATTCGACTACTCATTGATCTTCACTTATATCTTTTGGAGTAGTTTGTCATTTGCTCTAGTGCTTCACTTATATCCTTTTAGAGCACGGCGGTGGTTTTATTTTGAAGAAATAGATGAACTCTCATGCTTCACTTATATTATTTTGAGAGTCTTTAGAGCAGCATGGTAATTTTCTTGGGTTATAAAACTAGTCCTAATATGATGGGCATCCAAGAGGGATATAATAAAAACTTTCATATAAAGTGCATTGAATACTATGAGAAGTTTGATTCCTTATGATTGTTTTGAGATATGAAGATGGTGATATTAGAGTCATGCTAGTTGAGTAGTTGTGAATTTGAGAGATACTTGTGTTAAACTTTGTGATTCCCGTAGCATGCACGTATAGGGAACCGTTATGTGATGAAGTCGGAGCATGATTTATTTATTGATTGTCTTCCTTATGAGTGGCGATCGGGGACGAGCGATGGTCTTTTCCTACCAAGCTACCCCCCTAGGAGCCTGCGCGTAGTACTTTGTTTCGATAACTAATAGATTTTTGCAATAATTATGTGAGTTCTTTATGACTAATGTTGAGTCCATGGATTATACGCACTCTCACCCTTCCACCATTGCTATCCTCTCTAGTACCGCGCAACTTTCGCCGGTACCATAAACCCACCATTTACCTTCCTCAAAACAGCCACCATAACTACCTATTATGGCATTTCCATAGCCATTCCAAGATATATTGCCATGCAACTTTCCACTATTCCATTTATTATGACATGCTCCATCATTGTCATATTGCTTTGCATGATCATGTAGTTTACATCGTATTTGTGGCAAAGCCACCTTCATAATTCTTTCATACATGTCACTCTTGATTTATTGCACATCCCGGTACACCGCCGGAGGCACTCATATAGAGTCACATTTTGTTCTAGTACCGAGTTGTAATATTGAGTTGTAAGTAAATAAAAGTGTGATGATCATCATTATTAGAGCATTGTCCCGTGTGAGGAAATAAAAAATAAAAGAGGCCAAAGAAGCCCACCAAAAAAAGAGAGAAAAAGAGAGAAGAGACAATGCTACTATCCTTTTACCACACTTGTGCTTCAAAGTAGCACCATGATCTTCATGATAGAGAGTCTCCTATGTTGTCACTTTCATATACTAGTGGGAATCTTTCATTATAGAACTTGGCTTGTATATTCCAATGATGGGCTCCCTCAAAATGCCCTAGGTCTTCGTGAGCAAGCGAGTTGGATGCACACCCACTCAGTTTCTTTTTGAGCTTTCATACACTTATAGCTCTAGTGCATCCGTTGCATGGCAATCCCTACTCACTCACATTAATATCTATTGATGGGCAACTTCATAGCCCGTTGATACGCCTAGTTGATGTGAGACTATATTCTCCCTTTTTGTCTTCTCCACAACCACCATTCTATTCCACCTATAGTGCTATGTCCATGGCTCACGCTCATGTATTGCGTGAAGATTGAAAAAGTTTGAGAACATCAAAAGTATGAAACAATTGCTTGGCTTGTCATCGGGGGTTGTGCATGATTTAAATATTTTGTGTGATGAAGATAGAGCATAGCCAGACTATATGATTTTGTAGGGATAGCTTTCTTTGGCCATGTTATTTTGAGAAGACTTGATTGCTTTGTTAGTATGCTTGAAGTATTATTGTTTTCATGTCAATATTAAACTTTTGTTTTGAATCTTATGGATCTGAATATTCTTGCCACAATAAAGAAGATTACATTGATAAATATGTTAGGTAGCATTCCACATCAAAAATTCTGTTTTTATCATTTACCTACTCGAGGACGAGCATGAATTAAGCTTGCGGATGCTGATATGTCTCCAACGTATTTATAATTTTTGATGTATTCATGCCATGTTTATAATATTTTTACATAATTTTGGTATGATTTGGTTAGAACTAACCCAGACTGACGCTGTCTTCAGCAGAACTACTGTGGTGTTGTTTTTGTGCAGAAATAAAAGTTCTCGGAATGCCCTGAAAATCAACGGAGATTTTTCTGGAAAATATAAAAAATACTGGAACAAAGAGTTACTGGAGGGGAGGCCCGTAGGCCCCATGAGGGTGGAGGGCGCGCCCCCTGCCTCGTGGACTCCCTGTGGGCCCCCCTGACTTGTTCTCGACGCCAACCTCTCCTATAAATCCCCAAACTTCCAGAACTTAACCGAGATCAGGAGTTCCGCCGCCCAAGCCTCTGTAGCCACCAAAAACCAATCGGGACCCTGTTTCGGCACCCTGCCGGATGGGGGATCCATCACCGGTGGCCATCTTCATTATCCTGGCGCTCTCCATGATGAGGAGGGAGTAGTTCACCCTCGGGGCTAAGGGTATGTACCAGTAGCTATGTGTTTGATCTCTCTCTCTCTCTCTCTCGTTTTCTTGATTTGGCACGATCTTGATGTATCACGAGCTTTGCTATTATAGTTGTATCTTATGATATTTCTCCCCCTGTACTCTCTTGTAATGGATTGAGTTTTCCCTTTGAAGTTATCTTATCGGATTGAGTCTTTAAGGATTTGAGAACATTTGATGTATGTCTTGCATGTGTTTATCTGTGGTGACAATGGGATATTCACGTGATCTACTTGATGTATGTTTTGGTCATCAACTTGCGGGTTCAGTGACCTTGTGAACTTATGCATAGGGGTTGGCACACGTTTTCGTCTTGACTCTCCGGTAGAATTTTGGGGCACTCTTTGAAATTCTTTGTGTTGGTTGAATAGATGAATCTGAGATTGTGTGATGCATATCGTATAATCATACCCACGGATACTTAAGGTGACATTGGAGTATCTAGGTGACATTAGGGTTTTGGTTGATTTGCATCTTAAGGTGTTATTCTAGTACGAACTCTATGATAGATCGAACAAAAAGAATAGCTTCGTGTTATTTTACTATGGACTCTTGAATAGATCGATCAGAAAGGATAACTTTGAGGTGGTTTCGTACCCTACAATAATCTCTTCGTTTGTTCTCCGCTATTAGTGACTTTGGAGTGACTCTTTGTTGCATGTTGAGGGATAGTTATATGATCCAATTATGTTATTATTGTTGAGAGAACTTGCACTAGTGAAAGTATGAACCCTGGCCTTTTTTCGAAGCATTGCAATACCGTTTACGCTTACTTTTATCGCTTGTTACCTTGCTGTTTTTATAATTTCAGATTACAAAAACCTATATCTACCATCCATATTGCACTTGTATCACCATCTCTTCGCCGAACTAGTGCACCTATACAATTTACCATTTTATTGGGTGTGTTGGGGACACAAGAGATTCTTTGTTATTTGGTTGCAGGGTTGTTTGAGAGAGACCATCTTCATCCTACGCCTCCCACGGGTTGATAAACCTTAGGTCATCCACTTGAGGGAAATTTGCTACTGTCCTACAAACCTCGGCACTTGGAGGCCCAACAACGTCTACAAGAAGAAGGTTGTGTAGTAGACATCAACCACCAAGCTACAAAGGCTTCATGATGAACTATAATATGCAAGGGATGAACAAGACAATTCCCGAGCTCTTCGCAATGCTTAGAGCCGTGGAGGTAGAAATCAAGAAGGAGCATCAAGTGTTGATGGTTAACAAGACCACTAGTTTCAAGAAAAAGGGCAAGGGAAAGAAGGGGAACTTCAAGAAGAATGGCAAGCAAGTTGCCACTCCCGGGGAGAAGCCCAAAGCTGGACCTAAGCTTGAAACTGAGTGCTTCTACTGCAATGGGACTGGTCACTGGAAGCGGAACTGCCCCAAGTATTTGGCGGATAAGAAGGATGGCAAAGTGAACAAAGGTATATTCGATATACATGTTATTTATGCGTACCTTACTAATGCTCGTAGTAGCGCCTAGGTATTTGATACTGGTTTCGTTGCTCATATTTGTAACTCGAAGCAAGGGCTACGGATTAAACGAAGATTGGCTAAGGACGAGGTGATGATGCGCGTCGGGAATGGTTCCAAGGTCGATGTGATCGCCGTCGGCATGCTACCTCTACATCTACCTTCGAGATTAGTTTTAGACTTGAATAATTGTTATTTGGTGCCAGCATTGAGCATGAACATTCACTACAAAAAAATACACTTCCGTGATGATACGTGTTTGTCACAGTAGGTCACGTTTTCTGTCATGCATGTACATCCATGACAAATTTATGACAGAATCAAGATAGTCATACCTGTGCTGTCGTAGAAGTGTTCCATGACATTACCAAAATTATCATCACGGAAGTGTCCACTTCCATGACGATAAATCGCGCGTCACAGAAGTGCTTTCGTCAAGGGTGACCGACACGTGGCATCCATCATAACAGAACGTCGTTAAGCTATCAGGTTTGGTTTTGGATCCGATAACCCGTTAACAGCCCGGACCAATGGGGATTTTCCACGTGTAAAATTCGGATTGGCTGACGGAAACACGTGTCACCTCCGCGTTGGCACAGGTGTCATTCATCCAATGGGCGAGATGCGCCTATGATATGTTGACACGTGGACCGGCCCAAAAGTGGCCCATAAAGTTTAAATGGGCCGGCCCAACTAAAGGCCCACAAGATTTTGCGGTCCGTAATGGGCCGGCCCAGCAAAAGGCCCACGAGATTTTGCGTATCATAATGGGCCGGCCCAGCTAAGGGCCCACAAGATTTTGTGGGCTATAATGGGCCAGCCCAGCTAAAGGCCCGCGAGATTTTGCGGGCTATAATGGGTCGGCCCAGCTAAAGGCCCACAAGATTTTGCGGACCATAATGGGCTGGCCCAGCTAAAGGCCCACGAGATTTCGCCGACCATAATGGGCCGGCCTAGCAGAAGGCCCAAAAGATTTTGATGACACTAGTAGGCCGACCCATTAACAGGCTGCCATGTTTTGGGCCAAATGCCGGCCCATATTTGATCCGGTCCATTAACAGGCTGCGACGTTCCGGGCCTAATAAAGGTCCATATGTGATCCGGCCCGTTAAAAGCATACCACGTTGTGGGCCAAATTACGGCCCAGTCAGGTCCGGCCCTTTGAGAGGCTTTGGGCTAAATTATGGCCCATATCAGATTCGGCCCGTCAACTGGACGCTATCCTTTTGGGCCCACTTGATAAAGGTCCATTTAGTAATTCGGCCTGATATTAGTTTTGGCCTGTTAAAGGCCCGTTTAACATTTCGGCCCTATATATATTTCGGCCTGTTAAAAGCCCGTCATATAGTTGCGCCTAACTACGGCCCCGTTTGCATCCGGCCTGCTCACAGACGATAATCTGATTGGGCCAAACAAGGACCGAGACAATTTTAGCCTGTTATAAGCCCATGATTTGATTGGCACAATCATGGGCCGGGGTCTATTTCGGCCTGCTGCCGGCCCGCGAGCTGTTCGGCACGTTTCAGGCCCAACCTACTTTTCAGCCTCCTAAAAGCCCATTGAGTTTTCTTGGGAAAATAGGGCCGGCGGTTTACTCGGCCTATTAAAGGCCCAAATCTACTAGTGGGCCAGTTTACATTAGGCCTGTTAACGGACCAAGATGACGAGGCCCATGATGCGGATCATACATGGTGATTTGCATGACGGCCCGATTATGTACCGTAATTTTACGGTTTGGCCGGTTTACTGCGAAGACAGGATATATATACAGTAAAATAACTGCAGCATCGTGAATAAGAAAAAAACCTAGACTATACAATAAAGAAATTACGGCATATTACATCCACTGGGCATCAAAGTTCGCCACTATGATAATAAAGCACAAGCAGACAGCAGATTACATACACTGGGCATCAAAGATCGCCACCAGTGCAATTAAACACGCCGACAAAATAATATACAAAACCGACAGCACTTCAATAGAGTTCAAGAAAGGTTAGCCCTGCTCGGGAGCTGCAGCGCAAGCAGCTGAGCAAGCTGGTGAGACTGCACTTGTTTGACACTTATATCCTCCTCACTCTGAAAGATAAACAAGCAGACAGATGACAGGTTTTGCACATTTAAGTATCAGTGCTGACAATTCATCACATTTCTTACTGACGAATAAAGTGACACAGTTTAAAATAGCATTAACACAATATGGTATTGTTCAGGTCAAGACATGGCAGGAAATGACATTGTGAAGGAGTTGGCAGCTTCACGACACCACTGGATTACAGATCAAGAACTCATAAGTATCAATGGTTAGTGTGCTGTCAATTTATCCCATTTCAGATTGGCAAAATAAGATCACTTGCTCTGTATAGTTTAATTTACATGGTATGAAGAAGGAACTTGGTTGTACAACTGAAAACTTAAATTGAGAAGGACAAACTTTTGTTTATGAAGTACATAATAAACTTTAAACATGCAATTTGATGCAAACACCAAAAATAAACAGCTGTTGCAGTCATGCCTAACCAAATATACACAACAAAGTTTGAAGGCTTGAGAAGGACAAACTTACATTATTGGTGAAGGCAGGCTCTATAAAGCCCTTGTCCATGCTGATGGGGGGGGGCAATTCAAGAAGTTTACCACAGAATCTTCTTCATAAGCATTGCCTTTATTCTACATTTTGTTAAGAGTAAATATAGATGTGACAATATAAGAAAAAATGGAGAATATTTAAGATAAGATGAAGAGTGATGCTACATAACCAAGTAGCTATAAATGTAAGTACAGCGATACAGGCAAAAGGTACAGCCAAGAGCAATGCAGAGCTAAACTTCTTCAGTACCATCGGTGTTATCCAACCTTATGGTAAGAGTAAATATAGATCTTATGTGTAGAAAATGGAGGGCAAAGGAAAATAAGCTGCAGAGTGATGGTACATGAACAACTACCTGTCAATATAAGTACACTGATAAAGGACAGCAGGTACTTACAAGAACAATGCAGAGCTAAAAAATTCATTGGCATTGGATATATTCTACACTAATGTAACCATTCATACAGATCAGATAATTTGGAGCGAACAATTGATAAGCAAGCTATCATGCATACTGCTGTCACATAATGAACCAGGTATGTATGCAAGTACAGTGATACAGGACAACAGGTACTAACAAGAGCAAAGCAGCGGGCAGCATATTTGCGATATCCTGTCGTTCTTTTCAAACCGGAATTCTTTTTCGAGCAGATTTCCTGCAAAAAAGATCCGTAAGGCACATGCGGAAAAGTAGAAGTTCAAATTGTCATGCGATATCATAGACAGTACCTCATCCTCGGAACGAGACCAGTGCATAACAAGGTTTTTCCATTCAATGTCTTCTAAATTTAGCACAGGAGACTTCACCAGAAATTCGTTTATAGACTTGCCATCAAAGTGTGATTTCCTCAGGTAACACCAATACTGCTGCAATGCTTCCTTGAAAAGCGCAAGCAAGCTTTGCTCGTCATGACTATCCAGATTGACCCTCGCCTACTTACAACAATGTAATGTAAATCATTGATGTGTTCAATCAGCAGAAAACAGGAAAATAATCACCATGAATAATAGCACTTACACGTAAGTGGGACAGGAAGATGTGAAAATGGTGTTTGTCTTCACTATAATCTTCCCATGATGGGAATATATGCACGTAGTCCCTAACAACATTGAAAGCATTGTCTTTTAAACTGGGAATAACTGGAATGGGGTTCCAATCTGCAGGAATTGGCCGTCTCTGCAGTTGGGATAGGTCTTCGGCCGGTGGACTTGCTGTACTTTTTGCTGGAGTGGGATTTTTCTGTGGTACGGCTGGTGCTATGGCAACTGAAATCGGCATACCTTTTGCTGGAGTGCAGGTCCTGTGTGGTGCGGCTAGTGGTGTGGCCAGTGAAGTATGGGTACAGTCTGCTGGAGTCGGTCCTACGTTTTGTGTCACTGGTTGTACAGCCAATATAAGTGGGGTGCTGTCTGATTTCTCCGGCACAACCACGTTTTTCAAGGACTTTGCTGGTGCTCCTTCAGGTTCGGCAATCACCCTCTTCCTTTTTGATGTCTGATGCACAAGAACAGCATTTGAGTGGAAAAACATGGTATGATGACAGATGGAATATGTATTGATAATGGATGGGCATGGCATCTCGACATATATGATGAGTAAACTAAGCAGATGGCGGTGCAACAAAGTAGAAGAAATGCAAGACAACATATGCAAGATACGCGCAATCAATAAAACCTTGCCAAATTAGAACAGGCACCTTGATGGGTGAACAGGACAGGCCATCTGCCTTTGACTCCTCGAGGTTAGAATAGTCATTAGGATCATATTCTGAACAAGAATCAACAGGTGGGGAGCGTATGAGTTTCATTGCATCCAGAATGGCACTCAATGCCTTGGTGCCAATTTTGTAAGTCATTGCAGGTGTTTAGCTTCAAGAGTGGACTGCTGCTAGTGCGACACAAAGCAGCTACACAGATCATAGTGTAGATATAACGGGAAAACCGTAAGCATCAGAGTAAAATCAGCAAAGTGGAACTTGCTGGAATATATGTGCTAGTATTGCCGGTACGGCTAGAAAGGCTTCGGATACCAGCTCTCTTCAACTGAAGGTGCGGTACTGTTAATATCAGTGTAACTCTCAAAGGCGACACAGCTCCCCGCATTTCCTTGCTATTCTTATAGGATTCAAGTGGGCAGGCCACTACAAATCCTATTCCCATGTTTACAAAATCCTACGAATCAAAGAGGCCCGAAGAGTTCAAAGTGTCCATACCAACCGACCGTATAGACCTCTACACTGCAAATGTCCCTGCTCATCTTCACTACAAGGAACATACTGTACTACTATCATACTCCCTCCGTTCCAAAATATAAGTCTTGGTAGAGATTTCCACTATGGATCACATACAGATGTATCCAGATACATTTTAGAGTGTAGATTCACTCATTTTGCTCCATATGTAGTCCATGGTGGAATCTATACAAAGACTTGTATTTAGGAACGGAGAGAGTACTTATTAAAGAAGAACGGAAGAGGAACATGCTAAAGAAGAGCAAGCAGATTTTGGATAATAAAATGTTCGTTGCGCAGTGCCCACACATGATGAACCAGAGCGCATTAAGAAAGCAACTCCCTGCTGTCTCTCTATATGTGGTGCACGTGCTTTTTCGAAAGTAAAGTAGGAACATTAGCTGACCAATTAAATGTTATCTGTTTTAGTAATATCAGCATCATATCAGATTCGTACTTGAGCAACAAGTTTGGAATTATGAGTGGCACGTTGTTTAGCTTGATGGATTCAGGAGCAGTGCTAAGTAGGTACGATGATGGTACTGAATATAAAGGCATGTCTGCATGCAAGTCGCGTGACTTTTGTCATTTGGGTCAGTCGACCATTTCAGGCGGTTGGATGAAGATCCTACGTCTCCTAACCCTTCTTCTTCCTCGTCTCTGATTCTTCCCATACAGAACACCGCACGGGCCGCCGGCCGGACCACCGGCCCCACCGCCTGTGTTCCTCCGCCACCCCCACCCCCACCCCCGCCCCCACCCGCATCGAGTTTTCTTCGTTCGGCGAGGCCCCACCACCGCCCCCCACAACCAAAGTCCCCACCCGAGCCCCTTCGTTCGCACCGGCGAACTCTGGCGAGCTCTGAAAAATCGACTGACCCAATTTTGAAATTTAGTCTACTGTGATTTAACTAGTGTGGAATATAAAAGGTGAAAACCATAAGCATTGGGAGTATAGTGTTGAGCGTGCCATGGCGGATCTGAAGGTGCAAACCAGACAAAGGCAACTTCGCAACCAATGTTTGCTTTCAACTAGCAAGTAAGTGATGGACAAGAAATCAGAGTAAAGCAGTGGCGATCTATTTTCTTGCTGCGATAAATACGTTGAGCAGATACGAAAGAGTACCGCCTCTGGTGCGGCGCCGTGTATGCATCTGCTGAGAATTTGACGGTGCTGTGGTAGTGATGGTTGTCGGCGGCGTGGAAGCGGATCTAGGAGGGTAGACCGTGGCGGCGGGGCACGGTGGACGAGACGGTCGTTGGAGCGGCGCCGGCAAGGTGGACGATGGCGGGGATGAAGCAAGAGGACGGGATGCAAGGATCCCGGTCCGAAGCCATGGATGAGAGAGGTCGATCTCTTGTAATGGACGACGGCGTCGGGGTATCAGCTCCGGCATGGTGGAGGAGGATGGTGGTGGATGGGGTGGCGGACGGAGGAGGCTGGGGTGGAGAGGGTGTTTTGGCGCCCACGAAGTACGAATGGGGAAATGGAGGTGGAGAGGAAGGGGGACCATGTCTTCAGGGCGCGCTTGTCTCAAATGCGAGGAAATTTACAAACTTAGCCCCCGTTTCAAATTTCCTACATCACAACAATATTAGTCGGTTGGGGATAGGACGGTAATCTCGCATACACCGAATATTTGCCGACGAGAGTTTGTTTTTGGCGCCCACCGTGTATGAATCGGGGAGGGAGTCGATTTCGGCCGAGGACACACTGTGTTTTGGCGCCCACCATGTATGAATCCGGGTGAGAGGCAGTTATGTCACGTTTGAGTGAAATTACAAACCTACCCCTATCGAAACCTATAGAAATCGAGCAGATAGGCTTTGCGTGGCAGGGATAGGCAGTAGTAATTTCCATCTCGCAGATTTTGGTTTCGGGCGGTTACTGCGACTTTCCCCGCTTCGTTCAAATTTTGCAGAGTGCACGTTTACCGTGCCAACTCAATTCGAATCCCGTTTGTATTCTATTTTTTCGGGCGGGATCCATTTTCGATTGGAATAAAATTCTATATACATCATTTTTTATATATACTTTCAAAAGCACAACACCCTTTATACATAAATATGGTTTACAAATGGCATGATCTCAGATTCATAAGGTTGTATCCATCAATTTGGATTTTCAAATATTTGAAACCACTTTATGTTGAAATCCAATGTATGCATTCCTCGCTAACTGTCTCCAATTAATGTGTGTTTCATGCGGGTTTTTTTACTTCTCAAACATGTATAATGTGTTTCACACACGCAACATATAGTGTAATCCCGTTTAGACATTAATTGCATATAAACCATGCATTGTTTCTAATTAAAGAATCTATGGATCACCAATATTGATAAACTATATAACATTACACGTGTCCCCAAATTCAAATGAATATGCATGTTTGATACACCAATTTGCGTTATGATATTATCGATGTCGTGATCTCCAGTTTAAATATTTGAATCCCATTTAATCCAGATATTCGTCTCATATAACTATCACTCATGCTTATATAGGACTATCTCTCTAGACCTATACGCGTTCATCGTCTCTCGGGTATCTCTCGTGCTACCTGTATGTCGACAATGATCTTTTATCTTCGTAACACACTGACGGTACTCTCTCCCTCGACCTTCATCACTCTATCTCTCTCTAAGTATATCTCGCTCCCTGCTATGTGTCTCTAACTATGATTCTCCATGTGGAATCTCTTTCTCTCACACAAACACAAAACTTTGTCTCCCGGGGTCTCATTTCTCTCTACTATTCCCCTGTGTGCCACTCGCACACCCCTCATATAGAGATGTCTTTCGCTCCTTAGGTATGAGAACCTACGACTCTTCCTCTTAAATATCTCTTTCTCACACACAAACACAAACTCTGTCTCCCAGGGTCTCATATTTCCCCACTGTTCTCTTGTATGTCGCTCACACACACTCTCTCTCCCTAGAGATATCTTGCGTTCCCTCATATGTTTCTCTAGCTATCACTCTCGTTTTGAAATATCTTTCTCTCTCGCAGACACAAAACTCCGTCTCTCGGGATCTCATTTCTCTCTGATATTTGTTTGTATGTGAGTCACATGCACCCTTTCTTCATCTCTCTCACACCCACACCCATAACTCAGCCTTCTGATCCACTCGACTCCTATCTCTAACGCACACTAGCTAGCATCTTTATCTTTCTATTTATCTATTTCTCCATCAACCTTCTTTCATTATAGGTTGATCTCTTTTGCACAATTGTTGTGCCTCACTCCCTCTGCTCGCCATAGATGCATGCTCCAGCCCACGCCACTATCTCTTAAAGACAAAAACACATGCTCAATTGTCGGGCCTTCTTCCCTGCATTCTCGCATGCATGCATATTGTCATACCGATCCGTCTCTCCCATGTCGTTGATCTTAGCTTATGACTTACGTCTTCTTTCTTTTATCTCGATCATGCGCGCGCGCACACACACACATCCCACGTATACATGTATACCTCTCACACATGCACGTTGAAGGTCTCTATGTCTCCATACGTAGTTAATTACCCTCAACCCTAACGCCGCATCGAACCGTTCTCTTCTTGTGTGCACATAACTTCCGCCTGGATGGGTAAAACACACAGTCACACTTAACAATCTCCTTCTAGCTACCCCCCTCTAACTCTTCCCCTATATCCCCGAAACCAATAAGATCATCCCTTCGTTTAATTCCTGCCTACATGCACCATCTATATATAGTAGTCTTCCTCGGTGTCTCTCGAACAAACACGTTCTCTCGATGTCGACTACTCTCACGCGCACACACCTTCTCTTCCCTCTCTACGGGCATTTTGTCTCTCGCACCCCATCGTTGGTAGCCTCTGCCATACACATCACCTCTCTATGATGAAGCCATGCACACTTAAATTACATGCGCCACCGAGGACCCCGCGACACACACACACCCACACCCACACACACACACAAACAAACACACACACACATGCACGCACGCACCCACCCACCCACACACACACAAACACACACACACACACACACTAAGACTCCATCACACACACATGCACACACACACACACACTAAGACTCCATCTCACACACACATGCTCTAGGCGGAGCATTTGTTCCTACCACCCTTCATCCACCCTTACCCGTATGACAAACAATCACCTTAATTTACTTGTATAACATGGACAAATTCCACTTTACTTTAGTAGTTAGCAAACTTATCATCTGTACCCTTATAAAAAACCGAGTTGGCGATGATGGTGTGCCTGCCATCTTGTAATATAGACCGTCTGATCTATATCTGACGGATAGAAAGCAAACTTTGATAATTTTACAAAAGATAGCCGCACCTCTCTCCACATCCTTATCTCCCACAACCTCATTGCTGAGCAATTAAAAAAGAAAGTCTCTGGAACAATCTAGCATGGTGGCCGCTGCCGCCTGCCGGCGCCGTCCATCCCCATGCCTCCGCCCATTCCGACCACCAGTCACCACCACGCTCCACTCCTCCTCACCTTATCTCTCATCTTTCATTTTTTCGATGACATTATCAAGATACCAGTTTTCCGATAAAATTCTCGAAATATCATTAGTTTTTACACATGGGATTACTCCTGCATGGGTAAATCACAACAGGTGTTTTGTAAAAAAATGCACATTGATGTTCCGTGCAATGCACGGGCATCTTGCTTGTAATTATATAACGCAAATCACGAGCAGGAAGTGACATTTTTTTACACAACCACGTTAACATGGCCACGTAAATCACTAGCTAAAGTAAATACCATTATACTTATATCCCGATGCAAAAGGTTGAGTACATGTCCGAAGAGTAGAGTCGCACACATGCACTCTGTCTCTCAGAATCACACACCCACACACACACCAGTTACGTGACTCCCACTTAAGTAGACACGTATGTTATAATTTGTGAACCCGCTAGTACACGTGATGCTGCGCATTTATTTAAGCCGGACGGCGAACCCAAACAGTAGCTGCATTCATTCCTCTCCCGCCGCCTCTTCAATGGTCGCCGTCGCCCGGATGAGGATCCCCTAACGTGAACAATCCTACCATTCTATCACTGACATGTGGGACCCCCAAGCGTGGGTCCCACCAGTCAGTGAAGGAAAGGCAGGGTAAGGCAGTGATAGCCACGTCAGAGGATCCATGTCCCGCCCAGTAGCCATGGCCCGGCCGAAGGTAACAACATACGCCATACTCCTGCCGGAGCGGCTCTTTAATCTGGAAATTTTAGTGGTCATGCATGCATCTTTTTGTGCTAGCACTCCTATATAAGGGTTGACCGGTCGCTTCCCGCGGACGTGCGTGGGCGGTGGAAGAGGAAGGAGAAGGGAAGCAGGCTGTGGAGTAACATTTTTTACGACAATTTCTTAGGAAACTGAGTGCAAATATTGAGTAGTTTTGCAAACTACCAGTACTACACCTGAAACGGTTCAAAACCTATACTCCCTTGCCAGCGCGCGCTTCCCGCGTGAAACGGTCAGCGTCGCCCTGGAGCGTCAGTGCCGCATTAATGCCCGGCCAGAGCGGAGGCGACCTCTCAGTGGCACCGGCTTTGAAGCGGTGCGACGGTCGAGAGAGCGCCGCTTCCCGGTGCACCGACTGCTCCGCGTCTAGGCTGGCCATAGGCCCTATTTGGATCCATGGGTTAGAGTTAGTTTGAGCTAGTTGGGGCTGAAATAGCCCTAAAGTATCCAAGCATGAGGGTTTAAATTGGAGCAAGTTGCACCGAACCCACCAAAAAAAATTATCCACCCAAGAGGTGCTAACTAGAGATAGTTCTCATTGGGACCACTAAAAAATCACTTCTCTCTCTCCATCAAGTGCATTTATTGTCAATCTAACCCTATCACCCAAACACCTCTTTGGCTACAGTTAGTTCAGGGTTAGTCATGAGTTAGTCTAACCTCTAGCTAAGTTAGAGTATCCAAACAGGAGCAGTATAGGACATGCCAGTTGCTCAAAGCATACAGTCAAATTTGTACGTGAAAGGATTTTTTTCTCTTTGAAAACGAAACGTGAAAGGATTTTTTTCTTTTTGAAAACGGAACGTGAAAGGATTTTTTTTAGAATGCTCTTGGCATGTCGCTAACATGTGATGAGTTAACCGACCTCAATAGACGACAAAAATGCCAGCCCGCCTCACTTTGAGAGAGACGAGGAGGGAGAAGCGATACGGGCTGCTGGATTACTAGAGATAGGTGTTGCATGGAAGCCAAGAAATATGGTGATAGTGGGTTAGCCATGTACTAGTATGCTGTAACTACACTGGGCTGCCGTGTTTCGTACTCTTCCAGTCCACTGTGGAGATGATTGGTTGATTTTATATCGCTGAATAATATAAAATATTATGAGTGCAGACGCTCCACCCCGAGGTTCCTTGCTCCTTCTCGGTTGTCGGGAATCTATGTTCTTCCACTCTATTTTTTTATGTGAGCTTTGTTCATCCTTTTGCTAACATGCGACACATCTACTAGCATCAAGGTGCACGTGTCATGCAAGGATCGTTCCATCTATATGAAGAACACGTGGGACTGGAACTACGAGACGGACATGTACCCAGGAGTGGACGTGCAAACCTGTGTAATATAGCGCACTAAGTGAAGTAGAAAGGCACAAATAGTATGAACATGCGTGGCATATAGGCATTTGTCTCTTACTACCACTAAATGTTGTACGTGCAATGCCCGGTGATGTTATGGAGTACGTGACTAAGTACTCTACTACTACTATATTAATTGGAGGCACATATTAGGTTTTATATTTGTTTACGTGTATGCCCCGAAACCTTCCAACTAGACGTGTCTTTCTCTCCGGGTCGCACTTTGCATCGTTGATACTACTAGTACAGTAGTACTACTACGTGTGGTCTCCGACCCATAAGTGGAGACGCTCTACCACGCTGTTCATGTCCCACTCCTTTCGCTGACGTGTGCGACATCCAGCACGTGCCGTGTGTTTGGCACTCCTTCGTCGTAAGAGAGTTGAAACACTAGCATTCATTAGAAATAAAAAATAAATATAAATCACCAATGATACTATACCACGCGGTTTCCTTGCTCCTCGATATCGGAAAGAATACTTCCGCTCGCCGACATGTGGGACATCAACCATCCTGGTCCACTTGCCATGCCCGCAGAACTCCAAGGGAGAGTCACCCCGGTCGTCGCGCCGCAGTAATTACTAATGAGCCGTCAAATCACAGGCCCAACCTTTTACCCACTGTGAAGTTGCTCGGATGAAGGAACCATCATGACTTCGTTGAATTCCGCTTCTTGAAGAAAACTACTGTACCAGCAGTACTGCTAGCTACAGTAGTTACTCCAGCAGAGGCCTCCTTTGGTTCATAGGATAGGAATTTTATAGGAATATGAAAATCATAGGAAGTGAGATGACATGCATCTCAATTCCTATAGAGAAAGAGATGCCATTTGATGCATAGGATAGGAATTTTTCCATTCAGTCTAGGCTAATGTACTGGTAATTTGCTCTAAAAACTACATTTGTAACTAGTAGTACTGTTACATGCTCGTAATTAATTAAACAAACGTACGGGGGACACAGACACACACACTAACTACTAGTACTACTACTTCTCACATGCTGGCCAGACGCCGTCGTTCTCCTTCCCGGCATTGTCGGCGACACCCCACCGTGCTTGGATGTCTGCCGGCCTCTCTGCAGCAGCGCGTGCGTCCTCTTCTTTCTTGCGGCGGCGGGCCTCTCTTTTCTTGAGTGCTTTCTGACTTTTCTGCTCCCTCTGTGCGGCTTTGGCCACCTCTTGCTCTACCGCCCATTCGGCCTTGGCAGCTTCAAATTCCGCCCACATAGGTGTGAGGTCGCGAGCGGTGATGAACTCGGCATGGCGGGATGCCACCGCTTGCCTACCATTCTGTGTGCGGTCATGGGCGGCGAGGAACTCGGCGCGGCGGGATGCTATCGCTTCCTTACCAGTTAGTGTGTGGCGCGGTGGCATGAACGACGCTTGGTGACAGCTCTGGGGTGGAGTGGCCGGACAACCGTAAAGTGCATTGGTTTGTCAAGAGCTCAAGGACAGAAGACGAAGGAAATTTGGATTCCCCTTCAATCCTGGTCATTTATTACCGAGTAAAATGCATTGGCGGTCATTGAACTTGTCCTGATAGCTCACTTTGATCATTGTATACGAGATATGGTGATTATACGGTCACTGGCTCAGCATATAGCTCCGTATTTGTTTGGTTGACCAGTCAAACAGTGCGCATGCGCCTCATCAGCTCGTGTTCTTTATCTATCTATCTATGCGGGCCTACCTGTCAGTGGAGAAAGAAATAAAAACCAAAATTATGCGTATGACATTACTGTTTAGACGTTTGCTGGAGGCCTCCGCGAACACCGAGCATGTATTCACCTGGCTCAACACCAATGGTCATACTTGTGACTCGGCGCCTTGCTCATGTATATCGTCCATCACAACGACAATCTATAAAACAGCCTAGCTAGAGAGGGTACTATGGTGCGGAGTATGTACTATCGTGAGCAACCGATCATAGTGCCACTGGACATGAGTGTGTGTCTGATCGATTCGTCCATTATTCGTAAGTTATGTATAGTTGTGTGGTGTCTAATGGTGGTCGTCGAATGCTAGCTGGCGACAAGAGCGGTTGCATGGACGCCTGGTTGTCAATACGTGCCGCATACGCTTCAAAGGCTCGTCATCCATGAGTTCACATTTTACCACCACGCCAGCGTCTGATCGCCCTGGCCTACCGAAACCCCTTCCATTGCTAGCGCGCGCTTCCCGCCTGAAACGATCACCGTATCTCTAGTACGTCAATGCCGCATTCACCGGCCATAACTACAGGTGCAGTTGGTGTGTCACTGACATGCGGGCCTGATGCCCGTTTGGCCCACATGTCAGTGAGACAACGCACCTGCAGTTAAGTCACTGAAGCAGCATCCGCATTCACGCCCGACGCGACCTCTCACTGGCGCCGGCATTGCAGCAGCGCGACGGCCGAGAGAGCGCCACCCGTGCGGCATCCCGGTGCAAGCGACTGCTCCATGTTAATGACACCACGGCTGCCGACGAACCTACTCCAGTGCCAGCCGTCCATCCGTCTGTCGCGGCTCATTGCCAGTCGCCCGCTATATTAACTTGAGCCCCAGCTCCCAGCCATAGCCAAAGACCCACACTCGTTCTCCTCCGGTCCCTTCCTTCTGTTGGCACCACTCCAACCATGGCCTCCGGGCACTCCAAAGCTCTCTTGGACGTACTGTCGCAGGAGCAGACGAAGGACATCGGTGGCTCTACTCCGGGCGCGCTCCAAAGCTCTCTTGGCCGTACTCTCGCAGGAGCAGACGAAGGATATCGCCGGCTCCCCCCCCCGGCCGCCCTCCGCCGCCACGACCACGAAGCCGGCGCGCGCGTGCGGGCGCAGCCAGCAGCGTGGAAGAGTAGTACACGGTAGGTCGCCACCACTCTGGTCCCAGGAAGGCCACCGCTCCTCCACTCAGTCGACGCCAAGCTTGGTGGGATAAAAATCGGCGGCTGATACGTCTCCAACGTATCTATAATTTTTGATTGCTCCATGCTATATTATATTATGTTTTGGACATTATTGGGCTTTATTATACACTTTTATATTATTTTGGGGACTAACCTATTAACCGGAGGCCCAGCCCAGAATTGTTGTTTTTTGCCTATTTCGGAGTTTCGCAGAAACGAATATCAAACGGAGTCCAAACGGAATGAAACCTTCGGGAACGTGATTTTCGGAACGAATGTGATCCAGAGGACCTGGACCCTACGTCAAGAAAGCTACCAGGAGGCCACGAGGTAGGGGGGCGCGCCTACCCCCCTGGGCGCGCCCTCCACCCTCATGGGCCCCACATTGCTCCACCGACGTACTTCTTCCTCCTATATATACCTACGTACCCCTAAACTACCAGATACGGAGCCAAAAACCTAATTCCACCGCCGCAACCTTTTGTACCCGTGAGATCCCATCTTGGGGCCTTTTCCGGAGCTCCGCCGGAGGGGGCATCGATCATGGAGGGCTTCTACATCAACACCATAGCCTCTCCGATGATGTGTGAGTAGTTTACCTCAGACCTTCGGGTCCATAGTTATTAGCTAGATGGCTTCTTCTCTCTTTTTGGATCTCAATACAATGTTCTCCCCCTCTCTCATGGAGATCTATTCGATGTAATCTTCTTTTGCGGTGTGTTTGTTGAGACCGATGAATTGTGGGTTTATGATCAAGTTTATCTATGAACAATATTTGAATCTTCTCTGAATTCTTTTATGTATGATTGGTTATCTTTGCAAGTCTCTTCGAATTATCAGTTTGGTTTGGCCTACTAGATTGATCTTTCTTGCAATGGGAGAAGTGCTTAGCTTTGGGTTCAATCTTGCGGTGTCCTTTCTCAGTGACAGTAGGGGTAGCAAGGCACGTATTGTATTGTTGCCATAGAGGATAACAAGATGGGGTTTATATCATATTACATGAATTTATCCCTCTACATCATGTCATCTTGCTTAAAGCGTTACTCTGTTCTTTTGAACTTAATACTCTAGATGCATGCTGGATAGCGGTCGCTGTGTGGAGTAATAGTAGTAGATGCAGGCAGGAGTCGGTCTACTTGTCTCGGACGTGATGCCTATATACATGATCATACCTAGATATTCTCATAACTATGCTCAATTCTGTCAATTGCTCAACAGTAATTTGTTCACCCACCGTAATACTTATGCTCTTGGGAGAAGCCACTAGTGAAACCTATGGCCCCCGGGTCAATTTTCCATCATATTAATCTTCCAACAACAAGCTATTTCCATTGCCTTTTATTTTACTTTGCATCTTTATCATAAAAATACCAAAAAATTATCTTATCATATCTATCAGATCTCACTCTCGTAAGTGACCGTGTAGGGATTGACGACCCCTTATCGCGTTGGTTGCGAGGATTTATTTGTTTGTGTAGGTGCGAGGGACTCGTGCGTGGCCTCCTACTGGATTGATACCTTGGTTCTCAAAACTGAGGGAAATACTTACGCTACCTTGCTGCATCACCCTTTCCTCTTCAAGGGAAAACCAACGCGGTGCTCAAGAGGTAGCAGCGGCCGATTAGCCGCTTGACGCTGACGTGGAGGCGAAGATCTTCATAACCTTGTGCTCCGAAGGAGGAGGTTATCGAGGCGGATAAGGAGGAGGCAAAGGCAATGGCCGGCTTTCTCGGGTTCATGGCCGGACATGGTGGTCGGGGCCCGGCGATCGTTCAGATTAGGTTTACAGTAGGTTTTAGTACGGTTTGTGCGAAATATGTAATGAATTTCGTCCAGTTTATAGGAAAAGTTCTCGAAATGTAATGAATTTCATCCGGTCAATTTGAAATTTGCTTTGTCTGCATGAATTTCGTCCGGTTAGTTCATACAGTTGTCGAAAGGTATGCGGGCAGCATTGGATGGCATCCATCAGTGTCCTCGGACAGATGCCGGTGTAAATTTGAGGGCCAGCATTGGATATGCCCTAACTATCATGCTATAATCGCTAACAGTGCTCCATTATTTCGCAGGGAACAGTTATCCCTCGATCAAAATCAGATCCGCCGTGTTTCGCACTCCTCCCACGTAAGAGTGTAGACTCTTGCTTACATAAAAATGGAGCAAGTGGACGGCACTGTAGCACGTCATATCACTCAAACTAGCCCGCCTAACGCGCGGGAAAGCACCGCCCTCGTCATTTTGTTCTGGATTTCTATCAATCGATCGCACAAAAATGTTACGCTTTGCAAGTTCAAAAGGAAAAGGCGGCACACTTACAACTCGTACACGTCGTGTTCACGTCGCACCCCCGACAGTCCGGCTCGCACGCCGCTCACCAGAGGGGACACGTGTTTTCTTGCATTTTCACTAACATGTGGGACTGCAACTGAATAAACCGTCGATAGCAGAAATCTAATCTCTCGGCGGGCGTCGGCTGAGAGGAGAGAGACAGGGGAGGGAGAAGAGATTGCCCGCCCACCGTGCACGGACTCCAAGAAATATGTGGTGATAATGTGAGGTTGGCCATGCGGGAGTCCGCACCGCTTCCAAGCCCGCTTCTTACCGCCCTGGCCCACCAGAACCCCTCCCCCACCCAACCACCTCCCCGCGCACGCTCCCCCCTCAGAGGCCAGCTGCCCGCATTCATAGCAAGTACTATAGCTCGCACTGGTATAATTCTGGGCTATAAAGGGCACGCACAACGGTTGATAAGATAGTATTATCATAAGTCTTGCATGTAATTTAGAGATGACAAAAAAACATGTGTACAATGGATCATCTCTTAGCCTTATCTTCAATAACTAGTTATTCCTAAAAACATGGTGAAACATATTGTGCTAAGAGATCATCCCTTGTCTTCTCGACAAGCCCTCTTATGTGGAGGAGAGAGAGGCATTGACAAAGTCAAGCAGTGGGATCTGCAGGAGCCCGTCTCTACACGTGCTCCTAGGTATAAAAAACTAATTCTAAAAAAGAGGCATACAAAACAATTGTGTCTAAAAAAGAAAGGTAAAAAATATTTGAGAGGAAATAGATAGAGAGAAAGTGAGCAAAAGTTGTAACCTTATAGTCAACACTATGGTAGTATTACATAAGGAAGGAGGGAGTGGTGCACATGCCAAGTTCACTGGGCTGCCGTGTTTCACACTCCTCCGTCGTAATAGTGGAGACAATAGGTTTCATCAAAAATAAACAATGAATACTCGTTGCTTGTCCACTATATTGGAAAGAATACTTTCATTCGCCGACATGTGGGACGTCGACCATCCTGGTCCACCTGCCATGCACAAAATTATCCTGGTCCACCTGCCATGCACAAAGTTAGTCGGACGAAGGAACCATCATGACTTCGTTGAATTCCGCTTCTTCATGAAAACTTACTCTACCCGCAGTACTGCTACCACACGCGAAGACTGGACAGCACTGTACCACGTCATATCACTAAAACCCACTAGGCCAAACTAGCCCGCCTAGGCCCTCCGTTTCAAAGTTAGTAGTACAAAGTTGACTCATCTATTTTGGAATGGAGGAACGTCTCTGTACTGTTATGATTTTGTGTTGTACGTCTCTGTACTTTTGCTACAATTTTCCTACCCTATGAACCAAATGAGGCCTGAATGTATCCGTGTCGACTATTGTCTAATCGATCGCTAAGCCTACAATTTTAGGAGCTTGGGCTATTGGCCGATCGACGACGGATCAGTATAAGCGTACCATGAGCTCATCAGCCCCAACATTTCCCTTCGGTGAGTGTTTTGCAAGTACTATAGCTCGCGCAGTAGCTAGCCTACTAACACCAAGAATCATCAAATAAGCCCTGCTGATATGATAAACAGTTCAAACTTACATCTAAGCATGCCATATATTACATCAAAAGCTGGTGAGGATACATCTGTTTCCATAACTCGGAGAGGGTTCGCATGATTCACTATCAAACAAAAGTAGATAGTACCGCCCACACAAGATAGTGCACTAGCCCTAAGATGGTTTGATAACACGCATCGTTCTGGTAATTAAACACAGGGAAATGCAAACTACCCTGAAGGATTAGCGCGACCAACTATTTCTTGTCATCGATCTCTCGGGCAATGACCACAGCACGGACAGCGGCATGGGAATCGATCTCTGGGGCGATGTCCACTGGACTGACCGCGACATCGGAATCGATCTCTGGGGCAATGTCAACAGGATGGACAGCGGCATTGGAATCAATCTCTGGGGCGATGCCAACAGGACGGACCGCGACATGGAAAACGATCTCTGGGGCGTTGTCCACAGGACGGGCCGCGGCATCGGAATCATCAAGGACGTCCACCGGCACCTGCACAACCCTAACATATTAGCAAGCACATTGCAAATAATCAAAAACCAAAACTTTCGGTAATAAGCCATTATTTTTTACCTTGTACAGCTCACTGGGGGATCCCATCCCTCCGGGGGCCATCTCCTCGTCCTCGATGGGGGCCATCACCTTGCCAGGGGAATACTGCTTCTCAACGGCGACTATCTCCTCAAACTCAGCCTTGAGCCTCGCATAAGTGGCCATCGGAGTTTCTGGGGTAGGCACGGTGGGGCCCTTGCTGTTCTTCCAACTTTCTTTGAGGAGTTCGTCCGCCAACGTCGTCAACTCTTTGGCCAGTGCTTGTTTCTTGGAGTTCTTCGTCTCCATGGGTTGGCCCGCCAACATGGTCAACTCGTTGGTCGGTGCTCGCTTCCTGGAGATCGCTGTCTCCAGTGGGTTCTCCGCCGACAACTCTTTGCCTAGTGCTCCAGGATCCATCAATGAACTGACAAACAAAAAGCAATCGAAAGAAAACCACAATCGCAATGAAAACGGGAAAAGAATAGGCTGTGAGAATCGGTCGGTGCTTCGCAAAAAGAAGATTCTTGGAATGAAAATATAGCAGCATCACTGATTCGCCCACCTTTCCTTTGTCAGTACAGAAGAAAAATGGCAGAAGTGAGTAGCCTGGAGTGAGGTTTTCTTCAAGAAAGGGGAGAAAGGACTTCAACAAGCGTTCAAGTGAAATGATGGTTGCTTCGTCCAGTCCAACTTCAAGGACACTTTACCACTGCTGGTAAAGGTTTGGGTTTTGTGATATGACGGGTCATGACAGCCACACCGGGGTGATCGGTGAGTTTCACTGTAGCACCTCGCTATGATTTGGTGGATGGCACGCGGGCCCGGATGCTTTGCTATCCCGCATGTAGATAGAGCGGCTAGTCATATAGGAGTGCTCAATATTGTGCACCGCGACCAAGGCGGAGAGGAAAACGAGAGAACTACGTAATTAATGCATGAGTTTAATTAGGGTAGTTTTGTAAAGTATGAGATACATTCCTCCAATCACAAAATGCCTTGGTTGATGAGATTTGAGATTTGAGCCCTATAAACCGGAAGGGAGATTTGAGATACTGCACGCGGTGTAGTCTAGTCACTTGTTGGAATCTCTAGAAAGACTTATACCGCATGATTCTTTGCTCCTTCTTACTACTACGTACTACTTCGCCGACATGTGGGACAGCCAACAGCATCCGGGTCGACGTAATACATGTCATGCACCAGATTAGAGTGCGGAACGGAATGGGGGCATCACCCCGGTCGTACCGCCTGGCCCTGTTTGGATACTCTAACTTAGTTAAAGGTTAGAGTTAGATTATAATCCTGAACTGACCCTGAAGTAACTCTAGCGAAAGAGGTGTTTGGATGACAGGGTTAGATGGAGCACGGATACGGCGAGGTGCCTTCATGGGCGGTGCGAGAGGGAGGGAGGGAGGGAGAGGACGAGAAGCTTCGAGGAAGTGGGGAGGGATCTGCTGCGGGGAGAGCGAGAGAAAAATATGTTTTTTAGTGTCCCGAGAAGAACTAACCCAAATAAGCACCTCTTGGGTGGGTTAGATTTTTTTTGGGTTAGTTGATTTCAAACTAACCCAAACTAACTCTAACACATGGATCCAAACAGTAACCCAAACTAACCCTCCTGTTTGGATATTTTTGGGTTAGTTGAGTTCAAACTAACCCAAACTAACTCTAACACATAGATCCAAACAGTAACGCGCCGTCAAATCGCACAGCCCGACCTTTCCAGCAGTAAGTAAGTTGAATCCGCTACTCCCTCACCCTCCTCGCCTCTCTGTCAAAGTGCCTACACGAAAACTGCCGCGCGTACTGCCCGAGAAAAGCCCCGCCCTCAACTTTTAACTACGCGAAAATAGTTCGAGCTTTTTCATTCTATATAAATACTAGTACTGTATGTTTATTCACCCGTGGGGTTGTTCAATGAATGGAGGGCCGGGGAGCACAAGTGAACAATACTACTACTAGTAGTAGTAAGTAGGAGTCGTACAGGTAGTCACCTTAAATAGAGAGTTTCTTTTCTTTAATGCCACGTACACAAATTGAAACGCTTGTTGTGGAGAGAAAAAGATAATCACTCCACTATATATGTACGCAGGGGCCTGAGCGCTTGCTTTACTAGGGTTGCTCTCTTCATTCTCTCATCCTCTCCAGATATAAACAAGATAGCGGTAGCGATATTTTCTCTCTGCTCACCGCTGGTCACAGATCCGGCCGGATCCCTTCAGCTGGTGTGTGTAGAGGACTAGGTTCATCGTTCATGCGGTCATCGCCAGTGAGGGAGGAAACCCACAGCTGCCGGAGGGGCCCGATCCTCTGCCTGTGTCGTTCTCTCCGACACAGCGTCGGCTCGGGAGGTCCTCCGACCCTTCTTCCTCCCTGCCGTATTGTCTGCAGATCTGACATGTCGCCGCCGACATCCCGACGACCCTCATGTATAAGTTCTTCGAAAGCGGCCTTGCTCTACTGCCCCAGCTCCCCACGTGTCTGCATGTGCATCTTTTTCTACTCCCATCAGCTCTTCCAAAGCCACCTAAATTTTTAGTATTATTAGAGGTAAAGCTACTTCATGCATTCGAATATAGGGCTTTGTTCAAACAACGAAGAAAAGGGGGAAAGTTGTAGCATGAATCTAGGACTTGATTCAAAGTGGAAATAATATGGTGAAAGTAGTAGAGACCGGATACCCAACCGGTCTCTTGGTTGAAAAGGGAAATAATGGGAAAACGCAGTACAAACTGGATAAGGAATAGATCTATTATTGGTTGAAAAAAGGATAGAGAGTGGCGGCTGGTGGACAAGTCAATAGAGTATGTCCAGGATTAGATTTGTTGCCCTCACATAGTAAAAGGTCACCAGGATTAGAATTGCTGCCCTCACATAGTAAAAGGTCTCACGATTAGATTTGTTGCCCTCACATAGTAAAAGGTCTCCAGGATTAGATTTGCTGCCCTCACATAGTAAAAGGTCTCCAGGATTAGATTTGCTGCCCTCACATAGTACAAGGTCTCCAGGATTAGGTTTGCTGCCCTCACATAGTAAAAGGTCTCTAGGATTAGATTTGCTGCCCTCACATAGCATGAACAAACTCGGCATCACCACTTTATGCCTCCTTGTAGGTACATTGTGCTGATGCGTCCACTGTCGCATGTCCTTATACCAACCTTTTGCTGTTGTTAATGTAAGGGCGCATGTAAAATGAAGCGATCACACTGTTACCTTAGGGACATGTCTAACCAGTGTTATTGTTAATCTAATGCCTCCAGTGATAAGATGCAATTAAACTGTGTTACAAATGGCACTCCTGCTGTTTTCCCCAGTATGATAAGTAAGTTGCTCCTTTACGCTGCTGAGTATCCTGGTGTCCCCACGGTCCCATGCCCTTAAACCAACTCTTTAGCTGCTGTTGATTTACTGTATCTAGTAAACCAGCAATGCCACCATTAAAGTAATCCCATATTTGAGGAATCTCATTGTTGATCGTAATGCTTCGGGTAACATGAAGCATTTCTGACGTTTTAAAATTTCTACTGTCCTTGCGTGATTGCCATGAACATAATTAAGATGCTTCTTTTCATTTCGTATATGTTTCATATATTCTTATTGACCAGCAACTGTTTACTTTCTATCTTTTTGTGCAGATAGGGATATCCATTTCACCTTGTTGCTATTGTGACCTTTTGGTGAACTGCACAAAACACTTTTTTTTGGAATGAGTGTCTTGTGCCGTTCAACTAAAATGTCACGTGGGCAACATCTCTCAATTTTGGTGGAACTGCACAAAATGGTGATTGGAGTTTCCAAAATCACCGTCAAGTTCTGCTGGTAATCTCGTGCAACATTTTATTAGCCTTTGCAAGACGAGCCGTCACTGTCACCACAATGGCACTTTATTTTAGTGGAACTGCACAAAAGGATAAGAAAATTATAGTTGCACCTTACATGAGCCGGACAGCCAACCTTAATGTTCCTCAATTTTAGTGCAACTACTAAAGAAGAACCTGCCAGCTCACGAGAGCAAGTACTTCTTGCTAGCTGAATGATGCAATCTTTGCTTCATTTCAGGTGAACTGCAGAAAAAGGCGCATGAATTGAATCATGGAACTCCAGGCAGGCCTCATCCGAGTGGAGCTGCAGGTTGAGTTCAAGGAGGCCACTATTAAAGTGAAATCATGCTCTTCTTATTTGTGTTGTGCAAACAGGAATACTCAACTACAGATGTTGTGACGGTCAAGAGCATTCGCCAAGTTCTTCGATTGTATGACATGGCTAGCCAAGATGGATTTAATCCCGATATTCACTTTATCAAAAGGCTCTAATGGGTTGGTTCTGAATCTTGCAAGCTGGGAATCAATGAGATGTGTAGGCATCTTTGTTGTACTTATTATTTGGATCTTATTTGTTGGTTCTGAATCTTGCAAGCTGGGAATCAATGAGATGTGTAGGCATCTTTGGTATACTTATTATTTGGATCTTATTTGTTGGTTCTGAATCTTGCAAGCTGGGAAACACGGCATGATGATGCAGTACAACAACCATAACAAACAGTTCAAACTTGGTAGTATTATCTTTTGTGAAAGTGCGACAAATGTGTTGATCGTGTGCGTCCTGAGAATAATAATTCTAATTGTTGTGCATGTTGATCCTGTGGCACTGATAGAACGAGCCAATGCATTGCTTGTTTTAAGTATAAATTTCTATTAAAGCTAATTAAATTTAAGTAAAGTGACCACTAATTCCTGTTATTATAGTACCAATACAGACTCGCTCGTGAACCGACGTGTGGCCGGAGTAGGTTTCTTAATGGAGGTGTTTGAATGCACCAAGGGTGCATCTTCTGCCGGGCGTGGAGCTGACGAGGGAGGGGTAGTAACTGTTGTCGCCTGTACACACTCAGTTTACTGTGGAATCCAGTTCCCCAAGAGCTGAAAAACGAACTGCCGCCGCCGCCTACACACTCGTTCACTTGAAGAGACTCCAATGGCGATCCGAGGGGTGAGCCTGCTGGATATGGACTTCAGCAAGGAGTTCCCCTTTGAGTTCGCCGTTCAGTCCTATGGCTGCACCAAGTTGAATGTGATGTACACCAACGATCCGGACTCGGTGAAGCTCTGCCTCGCCGAGTTCAAGCAGTACCTACAGGACGAGAAAGCACAAGGTTGCAGGACTAGACCTTGTGCCCATCCATTCGTCTCCTGACAGGGACCAGCGGATCGCCGTCGCCCAGGTATGTGTGCGGGACGAGGTTCTCATCTACCACTTCTGTAGGGCCATCGGAGGTTCTGGAGCATTCTCCTGTTTCATCGGCAGCGCTGACTGCACCTTCGCTATGGTGGAGAGAAGGAAGAACGCGACGATTCGGCCATCTGGTGCAACAAGCTTGTCGACATCCAGAAGCAATACAAGATCATCAGCAACGGGCAGGAGAAGGACTCCGTGGTTGACCTCGCCGAGACCATCATCGACCCCTGATACGCCAACATGAAAGAAGACAACGATACCAAGGACCTGAACACGTGGGAGGTACCTCTGAATCTAGCCTACATAACCTATGCGGTCAAGGACGCATACGCATGCTACGACATGTACAAATAGATCTTGGACATGAGGCCGTGTCTGCTTCCCGTAACCGACGAGTACACGGACAGCCGCAACGTCATGATCAAGCGTGCCAGGAAGGTCTAGATGTTGTACTTTATCTGGTTATAAGCACCTTTATCATCTGAGTGTTTCATGCATTAGCCTATGTGTCGTAATTATCTGTTTTGTCCAAAATATTTCTTTTAAGAACCCATTAACCTGTTTGCTTTTTTAGTGGCTATTTGCTTATGTATGTAACTAGTTCACTTGTCCGTTAAAAAAAACTAGTTCACTCGACTGTCGTGCTTTGAATCTCCTTCCTCCCAACATATTCCCCTCCTCATGTGGACCCAGCAGGTCTCGTACACAGACATATGGGACCAACCACCTATCCATTTGTATTTCTTTATTTTGTTCAATCTTTCATCCTCTTCCTATGTGGACCCAGCGGCTGGCCATCATAGCCTATGGCGTTGGCCAGGCCATCCCTCTACTACCACACATTGTCCGGCGGCGGCAGCTCCACCGGCCCACCCTGCATCCGAACAAGTCAACCCTCGTACTCCCCTCCGCCTGCGTCTTCCCCCGCTCCGGTTTGTTCGGTCTGAGGTCTCGATGTCGTCCTCCGCCTTGGTACTCTAGCCGTGGCGCCGCCGTCTGTCGTTCCCAACATGGTCAGCAAAACAAGAGGAATCGGGTGACAACTGTTCGTCGAGAGGCTGACAGTCCCGGGCCCACCAGGTCCATGGCCTAGGTTTTGTTGTTTACCATGGGCAGCCCACGACATGTTTCAACATTTTTTGGATCCAGCAGGTATCAAGCGGCCTCTGGGCCTCCCAACCTAGCTTGTCTATAACATCAGCAGCCCAAGTTATGTTTGTTTTTTCAAGACGACGCACAGCTCAGTTCTATTTTTCTATAAGAATGCAAAACTAAACCTGTTTTCTATAAGAATGCAAAACCGAACCTATATTTATATCTTATTTTATTACATATATATATATATATTAGAAACAACATAAGTTTCCGTTAAACCTGTCGTTCGTCCAACCATTTTATAGACCTTCCCACTTCCTTTATTTTTCGTTTTCATTAATCCTATATCTGAATTTTCTCCCACTTTCTTTTTCGATGTAAACTGAGTTTTCTCCCAGTACTTTTCCCTAGAACCAACTCAACTGTCCCACGTCTAGCCTAAAAAATAATAATACGCCACGTACTATTAACTCATCAAATTAAAATGATATTTTATTTCGTAAGTTGAAAGTTCTTAAGAAATAATAATAATTATTGTTTATATATAACTTGGCAAGTTAACTCCTAGTGATTGCGTACATAAGCTTGCAAAGATTTTACTGACCAATGCAGTAATAGACGTGCAATCATGTGTTTATGTTTTTATAACATTTCTCCGTCTAGCCCAACATGATATTTTCACCCAGCCCACCAAATGGACTAAAAAACATCATTGTTTCATTGTTTCACCCAGCCCACCATATATATACACGGGTTGCATAGATACTACATCATTGTTTCACCCAGCCCACCAAATGGACTAAAAACAAATGGACTAGCTGACATGTGGGACAGTAGGTCGAAGCCTAAGAAGGCATTGGATTTACATCCAACGGCCGGCATTCTTCTTCAATCTCTCGTCTTCTTCCCCCAGCACTACCGGGACCGCCTGCTCCAGCCTCCGGTGTCCATCGGCATTGTTTTGCGCTCCTCAGCGAAACGCTACCCCGCCGACGGCCAGGCCATCCCTCCGCTCCGCACCTCCTGTTATTCTCTGCCGAGTGTAGGCCCACCCCGCACCCGAACCAGTCAAGTTTCCCACTCCTCTCCGTCTATGACTCCACTACCGCGTCTTCCCCATCTCCGGGTCGTTCCAGTCTGGGGCCTCGCCGTCATCCACCGCCTCGGTGCGCTCGGCGCGGCTGTCGGTGTCAAAACCGGCGGATCTCGAGTAGGGGGTCCCGAACTGTGCGTCTAAGGCGGATGGTAACAGGAGGCGGGGGACACAATGTTTACCCAGGTTCGGGCCCTCTCAATGGAGGTAATACCCTACTTCCTGCTTGATTGATCTTGATGATATGAGTATTACAAGAGTTGATCTACCACGAGATGGTAGAGGCTAAAACCCTAGAAGCTAGACTATGGTATGATTGTTGTTGTCCTACGGACTAAACCCTCCGGTTTATATAGACACCGGAGGGGGCTAGGGTTACACAGAGTCGGTTACAAGGGAGGAGATCTACATATCCGTATTGCCAAGCTTGCCTTCCACGCCAAGGAGAGTCCCATCCGGACACGGGACGAAGTATTCAATCTTGTATCTTCATAGTACAACAGTCCGGCCAAAGGATATAGTACGGCTGTCCGAGGACCCCCTAATCCAGGACTCCCTCAGTAGCCCCTGAACCAGGCTTCAATGACGATGAGTCCGGCGCGCAGATTGTCTTCGACATTGCAAGGCGGGTTCCTCCTCCGAATACTCCATAGAAGATTTTGAACACAAGGATAGTGTCTGGCTCTGCAAAACAAATTCCACATACCACCGTAGAGAGAATAATATTTCCACAAATCCAATCTGCCGACAGCTTTTCATAATGTGACGTATTGCCGTGGTCTGGTCATGACGAACCGTTTTTCTGAGCCTGCCATTGCACGTGTTGCGAGGCGGTTCTTATTGGCACGTCCTGTCGAAGCAGAGATCGTGTCCCTTTTTTCACAGGATTCTCATCAATACGGGTATGGGTAACCCAATCGTGCCTGTTGGTATGACTCCTCGATTTTAGGCAAGTCCCAAACGGCCACGCGGAGGACGCTTGATATTCATCCTCTTTATAAAGAGGCCAAGGCCTGTCTTTTCTTCTCGCACTCAATCGAACCCTTCCCCCACCTCGAGTTCCAACGCTCAAGGCTCAGGCCAGGTGCTTCGGACCTTCAATCATGTCCGGATCCAACCTTCAGGGTCGGTGGCAGAGGAGGACATTAAGAAACTAAGAGAAGCCAGGTATCTGACCACCGAAATCTCGCACAGGTTACCTGCTCGAGGGCAGGTCATTCCCACTCCCGAACCCGGCGAGAGCGTCGTATTCGCTCTCACTTCCTCCGAGGGCTAGGCCTTAGTCTAGATCCCTTTGTAAGGGGGCTCATGTTCTATTATGGGCTGGATTTCCATGACCTGGCCCCGGATTCCATCCTTCACATCTCGTCGTTCATCTTCGTGTGTGAGGCCTTCCTCCATGTCACCCTGCACTTCAGCTTGTGGCTCAAGACCTTTAATGTAGAGTCGAAGACGATTAATGGGCGACACGCAGAATGCGGAGGAGCCGTAATAAGCAGAGGCGCCGATGTTCCATGGCCAAAGGGTTCCTTCCCAGAGGTATCCAGCTTATGGCAACGGGAGTGGTTTTACATCACAGCTCTCCGCGGTACTAAGTGGGTGGCCGCCCCTGCCTTTCGCTCGGGCCCCCCGCCACAACTGACGTCATGGGTCAACAAGGGGCCGGACTGGGAGCCAGTAAATGATGTGCCGATATTGCAGAGTCGCATCCGAGATCTCCTCGAGAGAGATGTCAGCCTGGTCACGGTAATGCAAGTCATGCTAGTTCGTCGAGTCCTGCCTTGCAAACGTCGGCCTCTCCGTATGTGGGAGTTCAACCCAGAAGGACCGCGAGCTATTTAGCACTTCCTCAGCATGACGCTCGAAGAGATGTACAGATTGTTCTTCGGATCACAAATAAAGTGTCCGGACACCACCGAGGATGCGGGTCTGAGCTGCAATAGTCCAGATGCCCAAGTAAGTAGTCCTTCGGCCGAACACGTTGTCTCTCTTTTATCACAACATCATTTTGAAAAGTCGCTCTTTGACCAGGACTGGGTAAAAAAGGCGAAGATGATCAGGTGTTCGGCCCCCCTTCCCGAAGGCTCAGCAGATCTAGTACTGGTCAGAATGCTTGAGCTTGCGTTTTATCAAGCGCCCTCAGGGGAAGACAAAGGGGGAATAAAGAGGCTGAAAGCGGGCCTCACTCATTATTCATCCAAACCGGGGGAATTAGTGCCTCCGCGAAGGAGGATAACCGGGGAGAAGAATCTGAAATTCTCTCTCCCTAGGGAAGGAAGAGGACCGCCTCTGAAGTTGGAAACAATGGTTTCCAAACGAGGGAAGAAATCTTCGCCAGGGGGTCCTGCCCCGGAGGGTATCCTTACCGCACAGTGCCCGCAAGGGGACCAGCCCTCTACCGAGCTGTAAGTAAACGAAAGTACTTTATAGTAAATATATCATGCTTCGTTTCCGCACTACTAGGAAAAGGGCTATAGATGATATGGACACTAATGGCGCACCAGACATGTGGTGCGCCACTACTATATACTAATGGCGCACCACATCCACGGTGCGCCACTAGTAACAATTTTTTTTATTTTTTTTTCAAAACTAGTAATGGCGCACCAGGGGATAGTGCGCCATTACTAGTTAAACTAGTAATGGCGCACCACATCCACGGTGCGCCACTAGTAATTTTTTTTCTATTTTTTTTATTTTTTTAAAACTAGTAATGGCGCTCCAGGGCTAGTAATGGCGCACCACATCCACGGTGCGCCACTAGTAATTTTTTTTCAAAAAATTTCAAATTTTTTTCAAAACTAGTAATGGCGCACCGTGGGAGTGGTGCTCCATTACTAGTTGAACTAGTAATGGCGCACCACTCCGATGGTGCGCCATTACTAAATTGACCCAAAAATTCCACCGAATGCACCCCCCCGGACCGCCTTTTCAGTTTAAAAAAAAAATAAAAGAAAATGATGGAAATGTCAAAAAAATAAAAGAAAATAAGTTTCCCATGTGATATGTGGTCTAGTTGTTGGGAAAATTTACAAATATGAATTTCGACTTTATTTGCAAAATCTCTCTGGAATTTGTAAAATGGGCATAACTTTTGCATACGAACTCGGATTAAAAAGTTTTTTATATGAAAAATCATCTACTCGAAAAGTTACATCCGAATTTAATCGAGGGAACCCCGTTAAACATTTTCAAAATCCTCAAAAACCTACCAGAAAAAAAGTTACGGGGCTTTCAAGATCTAGAGGCAAAAAATTCAAACTTACTAGTGGCGCACCGTTTGCTAGGTGCGCCACTAGTAACAGAAAAAAATTGGTGTTGAATTTTTTTTTGGAATTTTTTTCAAAAAATGATACGTAATATGACCGGGAAGTTTGAAATATTTTTCAAAATTTCATCATACTCATGAACATGAACAAAGTCCTAGACATCAACAAGGTTTAATAGGATTGATATGGTAGATATATCAACAAGTACCTGTTAAGTGAGGTGGTGCTGGGGTTGGATAGAACTGTGAAGTTAAGCGTGCTCGGGCTGGAGTAGTGTGAGGATGGGTGACCTTCTGGGAAGTTTAAGCATATTGACCCGAGATTAAGCCATAGTGACCTGAGATTAAGAAAAAAACGAAAAAAAAATTGAAAAAAAAAATTCTGAAAAAATATTTGAAAAAAAAACTATTACTAATGGCGCACTTCTATGTGGTGCGCCATTAGTAAGTCAGATATTAATGGCGCACCATGGGCTATACTAATGGCGCATAGTGCGCCATTAGTATCTGGTATACTAATGGCGCACAGTGCGCCATTAGTATCTGGTATACTAATGGCGCACTGCCTGGTGCGCCATTAGTATCTGGTATACTAATGGCGCACATGTGGTGCGCCATTAGTAAAAAATTCTAATAGCGTGGTGCTAGTGGCGCACCTGTAGTGCGCCATTAGTAGGCAAAACAGGTGCGCCACTAGCAGGCCTTTTTCTAGTAGTGCCGAGAACGATAACCGAGGCGTGCGTCTTGTAGTTCGGATCATAGCCCTTCTCGACAGAGTTCGTCTTCGGGGGATCTTCTTCCGGAGATGATGGAGAGCGAAACACTTCCCCGTGCCTCCCCGCCTCGTGAAGCGGGCGACCCTGAGGTGTCGTCACGGAGGATTTCTCCTGGTCCGCCAAGGCCAGAAGGTAAACCTTCGGCCAACCGAAGTCCAGGGTATTCGGCTCCTAAGGAGAGCCACAGAAAGAGTCCGGAACCGTTCGGTGTGCGATCAGATGCACTGATGAATCTTCTGGAGCAAGCGGCTGTCTCGGAAAAGCATCGTGCGCTAATGGGCACGGTGGTTGAGAGGATTTCATCTGCCGAAAGCGGGTTGCATGAAGCTTTTATGAGTCTGCTGAAAGGCTTTGAGGTACGTGAAGTAACATATATTTTTTGGACGATGCCGCACACGCTAGGTGTGGCCTATGCAGATAGTAGCCCCTGAGACTCTGGTTGCTGTCAAAAAAGACGGCGAACAGAGGATCATAGTCCCAGGTAATAACTGTGCTGCTTTCATGTGCAGGTGGCTGCGGGTCCGGTGGCTAGCCGGACTGGTGAGTTTGCCGAACTGATGTGGCAACTTGATGCGGCAGATGTCGACATCGTGCTTGTAAACAAGCAGCTTGACGAGGCACAGGGTATGTATTCTCCTAGGATCAATACATATTAAGAGGAGCATGATGCTAGTATCTGTAATATGCTGTGACTGCAGATGGAGCTGTCGACGTGGAGACCCTTCGGGCACAACTTGCCCGAGCCAAGGAACAAGCCGGGAAGAGTGATGCGGCCGCCCTAAAGGCGGTCGAAGAGCTAAGAGCCGAACAGGCTGCTCATTGCCAGAGCAAAGACAAAATAGCCAAGATGGCTATTGACCTCAAAGATGCCGCCGGCCGGTATGAGCTTCTTGAAAAGGAAAGCCAAGCGAAGGCGGCGGAACTGAAGGAGGCCCTGGAAGCGGCCAAGGAAACCCGCTCGCAAATCAGAGCGGTGAAGGAAGAACTCCGTCAAGCCGGAGATATTGCGGCTGGGAAGCCCTTTTGGTTGCGGACGAGGTTTGGAGACCCGAAGTATGCCCCTCTGGATAAATTATGGAGTTCTGCAGACGCGTACTTGGATTTAGCAGCGAGTGCCGCTGATGCGACCAAGTTTTTCAAAGATCAGAAGGATCATGTAGTGGAAAGGTTGTTCTGGTCACAGTTCCACACTCCAATGCGTCCGCTGCTGTTAAATGAACAAATGGCCGAGTGGGCCGAGCTCCATAGGTCGTCCGGACTTGCTATGAGGTCCGTCGTGGATCACCTTTGGCCGGAGGGACCGAGGCCGAATAGTTATTTTGGCCTAGTGCAGCAATTCCTTGGTGTTGTGCCGCATATCGACGCTGTGAAGAGGTCCCACCGCTATTGCATCCCAGAGTTCGGCGGTAGGCCGGGTATCAGCCGAGCACTATTTTGAGGAAGTCTTAGAAGGCGCTCGTGTAATAGAGGCTCAGTGCTCGAAGCGTATCATGTTCTAGTGACATGTATCTCAATTGTAAGAACAATGCTTGTTAAATTATAAAGGCTGTGTTTATACTTTTGCCTGAAAGTATTATGATGCCTCCTGTGCGGCCGTTTATGTATATATGTATATAACCTGAAAGTTTGCAGTCGTCGGCTTCAGCCCCCACGCATATAATGCGGGGGTGTTCGCAAAAAACACATATTCACACTTGATCCAACGTCTTGGTCCATTAAGGAGGTGATAGCGCAGCGAACGAGGCAATCAGACTATATTGCTTTAACACTTTCACTTAGCCATAGGAGTTTGACAGTGGGACTACTATATAGCCCCTGGTACCTCCGCGCTCATCCGAATACGGGGCGCGTACATACATGACCGGGAAACGGCCCTTCGTTAATGCAGAGGAATCCTGAAGATTCCGCTAAGTCATCGAGTGGTTGACCAGTCTCGCGCTTTATCATGACAGTCAGTTTTCGTCTTTCTCTACTGAGGTGCTCATCCGGATGAACCAGGGCACAATCGAAGTAGTTCTCCCGGTGCCACCTTAGCCGATATAGCGGAACGTAAGGTAGGAAAACACGGGAGCCGGGCAAACCCAACATTTGACCAAAGACATGATTCGGAGCTAATGCATATAAGGCCAAACTCGCGACGCCGAACACTCCCTAAGGTATTCGATCTTTACAACATATGCCGTGCTGAATAACGCCCTTGATGATGATCCCTGAGTGTCCAGGTACGTGCATCGTTCTGACGTGGCGAAATGCCAATAACGTCAGCATCGCTCTCGGTTATACTGAGTATCCGGAGGATGTGAACAACAAGAGACAGTAAAAAAGGTTTACACAGGGTCTTAATCTAAAAAGAAACCTTTGAGCGGGTCCCTGCTGCACGTCTGCTCCTGTGTCTCTGTTGTGCCGTATCCTGGAAGGGTGTAGCACGATTGTCATCTGTAAAAGAGAAGAACTTTGGTGAAAGTTGTCGTGCGAAAAATTGGTTATTCTCAATAAACCCTGAAAATTCAAGATAAGTAAAGTTGAGCCGAACTAGCCCTGTTTACACGCGGGAAGCCCCTGGTACCGCCTATGGGGGTATAATCATCAAACCAATCTCGGGTTTATCTAAGCTGTTATAGCTAGTAATGCACCGGACTCGTCTAGCCGTGTCCGCGGTCTTGACGACCGATCATTTATTCTGGTTGGAGAGGCCGTTTAGTGTTCGGCTGTTAAAGCCGTCACACATTCTTCCGCGCGTAAGGAACGTTCAATATTTCCGCTAATTGTGATGATGCCACGTGGACCGGGCATCTTGAGTTGAGAGAAGCGTAATGCGGTACTGCATTAAAACGAGCAAAAGCTGCTCTTCCGAGTAGTGCTTGATAGCCACTTCGGAATGGAGCGATGTCGAAGGTTAACTTTTCGCTTCGGAAGTTGTCGGGAGAACCAAATACAACCTCTAGTATTAGAGAGCCCGTGCAGCGGGCCTCTGGGCCTGGTATTACTCCCTTGAAGGTAGTATTATTGTGGCTGATTTTTGTCGGGTCTATCCCCATTTTGCGGACAGTGTCCTGATATATCAGATTAAGACTACTGCCGCCGTCCATAAGGACTCGTGTGAGATGGTATCCGTTTATTATTGGGTCTAACATCAAGGCAGCCAATCCTTCGTGTCGGATGCTTGTCAGGTGATCCCTGCGATCAAAAGTGATCAGGCAGGCCAACCAGGGGTTAAACTTAGGGGTGACGGGCTCTACGGCGCATGTGTCTCGGAGTTCATGTTTGCTTCTCCTCTTCGTCACGTGGATCATGTTCACTGTTTTGACCTCTAGTGGGAATTTTTTCTATCCCCCAGTGCTTTGCTAGCGAGGCTCGTCCTCGTCTTCACTTGGTGTCTCCCTCCCCTTGTGTTCGGTGTTTAGCTTACCGACCTGCTTGAAGACCCGGCATTCTATGTGGGTGTGATTTGCAGGTTTATCGGGGGTGCCATGAATCTGACATAGTTTGTCTAGAATCTTGTTTAGGCTGGACGGTCCATCTCTGCTGCCTTTGAAAGGCTTTTTCCGCTGACCCGGTCGAGAGCCCCTGAATCCGGCGTTTTCCGCCATGTTATCTGGGCTGTCTTCTTTATTTCAACGCTTGCTTTTACTGCGTCGTAGTTTTCCATTGCCATCACTGACTTCGGATGTGCCTGGGTCGCTGGTGCTACTACGGGCTAGCCAGCTGTCTTCGCCCACGCAAAAGCGGGTCATGAGGCTTGTCAGGGCTACCATTGTTCTCGGTTTTTCTTGGCCGAGGTGTCTGGCGAGCCATTCGTCTCGGACGCTGTGTTTGAAAGCTGCTAAGGCTTCGGCGTCCGAGCAGTCGACGATTTGGTTCTTCTTAGTGAGAAATCTATTCCAAAGTTTTCGGGCTGACTCTCCGGGTTGTTGAATTATATGACTTAAATCGTCTGCATCCGGAGGTCGGACATAGGTCCCTTGAAGATTAGCCCGAAAAGCATCCTCAAGCTCCTCCCAACTTCCAATTGAGTTTTCGGGGAGGCTCTTCAGCCAGTGCCGAGCTGGTCCTTTCAGCTTGAGGGGCAAGTACTTGATGGCGTGGAGATCGTCTCCGCGAGCCATATGGATATGGAGGATAAAGTCCTCAATCCAGACCCCAGGGTCTATGGTTCCGTCGTACGCCTCTATGTTCACGGGTTTGAATCCTTCTGGAAATTCATGGTCCAGCACCTCATCGGTGAAACATAGGGGGTGTGCGGCACCCCTGTATTTGGATGTGTCATGGCGTTCTGACGGTTGTAGTGTTTGGTTTTGGTTGTGCGCTGGAGCGCGTTTCCTTGATCCGTAGATGGATCTGGTCGTGCCGGTCTTCTGATGCAAGTCCTCACGTGAATCGTGTGCTGACTTATGTGTGGCCTTGTTAGCCGCTCTATCGCGGCCACAAGGTGGTTGATCCGACCGATGGCCGTTTTGTTTTTCGGCTGTGTGGGCTCTAAGGCCTCATCATCAAATTCAGGCAACAGCTTGTGCTTTGGATAGCTCTTTGTGTGGTAACTACCACCATACTTTTCTTCATTGTCGAGCACTTTGTTACATCTACTGTTGAGCGTATTCTGCGCGGCCTTAAGCCTTTGCTTCTGCTTCTTCAGACTCCTTGCGGTGGCAATAAGCCTTTTGCGGGGGTTCTCTTATTCCAAGTGCCTTTCCGGGATGATGTGTGCATCCTCGTCCGGACTGTTTTCCTCTCCGGAGGGAGGTTGATGAGCTTTATCCTCGGCGTCGCCGTGTTCGGACAGCCGATCCGTACTATGTTCGCCTTTTGCTGGTTCATCCTGCTCTGCCGCTGGGTCAATGTGGTCATCATTTCCTCTGGATTCGACTGGGGTGTTATTTTCTCTTGCGTTCTTATCGCTGTTTTTCCCGAGGCGGGATTTGGAGCGGCGCCTACGCCGACGCTTTGGTTGCTTCTCGAGGGAGCTATCCTTCGCTGCATCCTTCCGTTCCTTGTCATTGTTTTCTTTGGGTGTATCCACCAGGTATATGTCATGTGATGAAGTGGATGTCCAGCGCCCTGTGGGCGATGGTTCCTGTTCCTCTCCTGCATCGTCATCCATGCCGTCGATGTCTTCGGAGTCGAAATCGAGCATGTCGGTTAAATCGTCGACAGTGGCTACTAAGTGGGTGGTGGGTGGGTCGCGAATTTCTTCGTCGTCCGCATCCCATTCTAGCCGGACATAGTTCGGCCAGGGGTCCCCTGATAGGGAGAGAGACTTCAATGAGTTTAGTACGTCGCCCAAAGGCGAGTGCTGAAAGATATCCGCGGAGGTAAACTCCACGATCGCTGCCCAATTGGATTTGATGGGCACGGGCACAAGCGGCTCGGAGTCCGTGGCCGGGGACGAATCCGACGGTTCGGCAACACGGGTCTCGTAGGAGGTGAAGCCAGTATTCGGCGCTATCGCCACTGAGTGTGCGGCCTCTGTGGCAGGGTCCATCCACCCATCCACAGATGGCGCAATTTGTTCCGGATTGAGGGCCGGAGTAGTTGCAGGCGTGATCTCCCGAACACAGTCCAACGGCAGAGCTAAATCATGCTCGTCGTGATCGTGTGGCGCACCTGACATGGGCTCGAATCCGCCGAAGATCAAGTCTCCGCGGATGTCGGCAGTGTAGTTCAAGTTTCCAAATCTGACTTGATGGCCAGGGGCGTAGCTTTCGATCTGCTCCAGATGGCCAAGCGAATTGGCCCACAGTACGAAGCCGCCGAATACGAAAATCTGTCCGGGGAGGAAAATCTCACCCTGGATCACATCGTTGCCGATGATTGAAGGAGCCATCAAGCCTTACGGTGACGGCACAGTGGAACTCTCAATGAAAGCACCAATGTCGGTGTCAAAACCGGCGGATCTCGGGTAGGGGGTCCCGAACTGTGCGTCTAAGGCGGATGGTAACAGGAGGCGGGGGACACAATGTTTACCCAGGTTCGGGCCCTCTCGATGGAGGTAATACCCTACTTCCTGCTTGATTGATCTTGATGATATGAGTATTACAAGAGTTGATCTACCACGAGATGGTAGAGGCTAAAACCCTAGAAGCTAGCCTATGGTATGATTTTTGTTGTCCTAGGGACTAAACCCTCCGGTTTATATAGACACCGGAGGGGGCTAGGGTTACACAGAGTCGGTTACAAGGGAGGAGATCTACATATCTGTATTGCCAAGCTTGCCTTCCACGCCAAGGAGAGTCCCATCCGGACACGGGACGAAGTCTTCAATCTTGTATCTTCATAGTCCAATAGTCCGGCCAAAGGATATAGTCCGGCTGTCCGAGGACCCCCTAATCCAGGACTCCCTCAGCGGCGTGGTCAACATACGAGAGTCATCGGAAGAGGACTGTACGTGGAGAGCCTGACGGCTGGGACCCACGAGGTCCATGGTCACATGCAAGGAAAGTTCCTCCTTATTACATACTATACGTGGGAAGGGCTTCTGTATTTCACGAAAAAAATGTTCCCCCGCTGACAGGTCGGACCCACCAGCTATATCTTCGCACGCAAGGAAGTGCCTCCTTATTACGCACAAAAATATGAATACCCCCTGCTAGCTGGGACCCACCATAGTGGGTGGCTGACTTGTGGGCCTACTAAGTTGACGGGGATGGAGGGCTTTGTCAACTTAGTCAATATGAACGATTCTAGCTCCAGTTACCGTACGATGTTCATCCAACGGTAGTAGTGCTTCTTCAACCTCTGGTCTTCTTGCTCTAGCCGCCCAAACCAGCACCGGTCGTGTTGCGTGCTCCTGCCTCCCGTGACCGGCTGTGATGCCGCGGATGCCTCACCGCCCCCTACTACTCCCACCGCTGGCCAGGGCATCCCTCTACTCACCCACACCCCCTGTTATTCTGCGGCGACGGCAGCCTCACACCGCAGCCGAACCAGTGAACCCTCGTACTCCTCTCCGCATGGGCATCCACTGCCGCGTATTCCCCGGCTCCGCGTCGTCCCCTTCCTAGGCCTCGTCGTCGTCCTCCGCCTTGGTGCTCTCGGCGCGGCGTGGTCAATGTGGTCAATGACCGACTTCCATCGGAAGAGTACTGTATGTGGAGAGGCTGACAGCTGGGTCCATGGCCGCAGCTGGGTCCACGGCCACAGCCCAATTTATTTGTGATTTGCCAAGTAAGTCGCTTTGTCAGGCCTGTTGGGTTGCAAATCTTTCAAGACGAGGAGAGCTTCATTCGGCTGTCCGAGAAAATGGGCTATCAGTAATGAGAAATGGGTTGTACATTTTTAACACACATCAAACCGGCAATTAGTTTCAAAATTCTTTTTTTCATTTCGAGATTTTATATTGCATTCATTTTTATGCGTGGACAATTTGTTGGATTTTATATTGATATACATTTATTTTTAAAATCAGTTTGAATGTGACTCGAAATTTCGGGATTAAAAACAGTTCGGACCGCACCGAAATATGCAAAATTTCATACAATTTTTTAACCGTGGCCACAATATGGGCTGTAATGCTAACAAAAAGAATACGGGCTCCAAAAAACCTTAAGAATTAGCAAATGGGCTGTAAATTATTAGAAATAATGGCAGATGGGTTGTATGCTGTTTTCCACAGATTTGAGGCTTTCGTAAAAAAAAGGTTGACGCACAAGTAGTGACTGTTGGATGTCCATCCAACGGCCGTGGTGCTTCTTCAATCTCTGGTCTTCCTGCTCCAGCCGCTCAAACAAGCGCCGGGGGACTGCCTGCTCCCTCCTCCCCACGGCCGTCTGTGCTGCCGCGTAGGCCTCACTGCCCCACCGTAGTCCCATCGCTGGCCTAGCCATCCCTCTACTCACCCACACCTGCTGTTATTCTCCGGCGACGGCAGACGAACCAGTAAACCCTCATACAGTCGTACTCCCCTCCATGTGGGAAACAACTACCGAGTCTTCCCTTCCTCCGTGTTCTTCCCTTCCTAGGCCTCGCCGTCGTCCACCGCCCTGGTGCTCTCGGCGCGGCCTGGTCAACGTGGTCAACGACCGGCATGCATCTGAAGTGGACTGTACGTGGAGAGGCTGACAGCTGGGTCCATGGCCGCACGCAAGGAAATGCCTCCTTATTACGCGCAAAATAATGATTCCTCCACCTGACATCTGGGACCCACCAAAAGGGCCTCTGTATTTCGCAAAAAAACGTTACCTCCGCTGACAACTCGGACCCACCAGCTATATCTTCGCACGCAAGGAAGTGCCTCCTTATTACGCACAAAAAAATGAATACTCCCCCTGTTAGCTGGGACCCAGTATAGTGGCAGGCTGACTTGTGGGCCTACTAAGTTGACGGGGACGGAGGGCTTTGTCAACTTAGTCAACATACACGATTCTAGCTCCTGTGGCCATACGATGTCCATCCAACGGCCGTAGTGCTTCTTCAACCTCTGGTCCTCTTGCTCCAGCCGCCCAAACCAGCGCCGGTCGTGCCTCGTGCTCCTGCCTCCCGTGGCCGGCTGTGCTGCCGCGGAGGCCTCACCGCCCCCTACTACTCCCACCGCTGGCCAGGCCATCCCTCCACTCACCCACGCCCCCTGTTATTCTGCGGCGACAGCAGCCTCACACCGCAGCCGAACCAGTGAACCCTCGTACTCCTCTCCGCGCGGGCTTCAACTGTCGCATCTTCCCCGGCTCCGCGTCGTCCCCTTCCTAGGCCTCGCCGTCGTCGACTGCCCTGGTGCTCTCGGCACGGCATGGTCAACGTGGTCAAGGAACGGCTTCCATCGGACGTGGACTGTACGTGGAGAGGCTGACAGCTGGGTCCACGGCCGCAGCAAGGAAGTGCCTCCTTATTACGCGCAAAATAATTATTCCGCCACCTAACAGCGGGGACCCACCGGACGGGCCACCGTATTTCGTGAAAAAACGTTTCCCCCTGACTGTTGGGACCCACCAGCTACATCTTCGCACGCAAGGAAGTGCGTCCGGGCAAAAAAATGATTCGCCCGTGACTGCTGGGACCCACCAGCTACATCGTCGCAGGCAAGGAAGTGCCTGACAGTTGGGACCCACCTGGTCGAAGCGTACGTAGCGTTGTCATTCTGGTCGCGAACGTGTACGTACATACTGGTCGATGTAGAGGCGTGCACGTGTCGTAGTAGAGGCGCGCACGTAGCATGTACACGTACGTACAACGGCCAGTGTGCAAGAAAGAAAGTACGGCCACGTACGTACATACGGGCAGGGTCTCGAACGCCTACTCGCGCATACGTACGGCCAGGGCTCGTGTACATGGCTGGGTCGGAACAGAGAAACTGCGTCGTCGTCATGTTCATGGGGAGACAACCGGCTGGGTCGGAACGGAATGCGTCGTCGTGTTCATCGGGAGGGCTTGGACGGAACAGCCGATGGAAACGAGGCCTGGCGTACCGCAGAACGGAGGAAACGGCCTTGTGTTCGACCGGCCATGTTCGAAATGGGATCCTGTTCATCGGGAGGGGTCTGGCGTACCGCAAAACGGAGGAAACGGACCTCCTACGGTCGAAACGGGGGTCCTGTTCATCGGGAGGGGTGTGGCATACCGCAAAATGGGACTCCACGGGATATTGTTCATCTCCACCGTCGACCCCCTCCAGCCTCCACGGGCTACTGTTCATCCACCGTCGACCTCCTCCAGCCTCCACCTGCGACTGTTCATCCACAAGCTCCTGTTCATCCAGCCTCCACCGTGTGCTACTCCACCGGCTACTGTTCAACCAGCCTCTCCACGGGCTCCTGTTCAACCACCACTCCACGGGCTACTGTTCATCCAGCCCTCCACCATCTACTATTCATCCTGCCCTCCATGGGGTGGTCATGTTCATCCTGCCCTCCACCGGGTCCTGTTCATCCAGCCCCAACCGGCTCGATCGATCGGGGTACTGTTCATCCAGAGACAACACCACGGGGTCTTGTTCATCCACCCCCACCGGGAACTGTTCATCCAAATCCCCCCAACAATGCTCACTGTTCATCGAGAGGCTGCATCGATCGGCTTCAGTTAGCAGCAGTAGCGAAGGAATCGCTCGATGAGTTTAATTAACAGCCAGCGATCGATCGCTCGGGTTCAGTAACACGTAGCCTGCAGTGCAATCGCTCGGGTTCAGTTAGAGCCCAGCGCCTCGCTCGGGTTCAGTTAGAGCCCAACGCCTCGCACCCACGCGCGTGTGTGTACGAGAGAAATGTGCATCGCTCGGCCCCGACCACCCACCGTAACCGGGAACACCCTGATATTTTCCTCGCCCTCGCATCTACCACGGTATTTTTCCGTCATGGACGGCCCAAAGAATGTCATGCAGCTGCGTCTCCGGCCCGCCCAGGATGAAAAGCCCATTTTCTGTCATGATTTTTTGTCATAGAAGTAGGACCCCACCACATCTATGATGATACTGGGTTTGTCACAATTATCGTCATAGAAGTGTCAAAAGTATGACAGAAAAAAATTTCGTTCGGCCCAAAATGTCACGGATGTGTCTTTTTTTGTAGTGATTATATCTAAATCTTGTTTAGTGCGAGACGGTTATTCATTTAAATCAGAGAATAATGGTTGTTCTATCTATATGAGTAATATCTTTTATGGTCATGCACCCTTGAAGAGTGGTCTATTTTTTGAATCTCAATTGTGGTGATACACATATTCAAAATATTGATGCCAAAAGATGCAAAGATGGTAATGATAGTGCAACATATTTGTGGCACTGCTGTTTAGGTCATATTGGTGTAAAGCGCATGAAGAAACTCCATGTAGATGGACTTTTGGAATCACTTGATTATGAATCATTTGATACTTGCGAACCATGCCTCATGGGAAAAATGACTAAAACTCCGTTCTCCGGAACAATGGAGCGAACCAATGACTTATTGGAAATAATACATAGCGATGTATGTGGTCCGATAAGTGTTGAGGCATGCGGCGGGTATCGTTATTTTCTAACATTCACAGATGATTTGGGCAGATATGGGTATATCTACTTGATGAAACACAAGTCTGAAACATTTGAAAAGTTCAAAGAATTTCAGAGTGAAGTGGAGAACCATCGTAACAAGAAAATGAAGTTTCTACGATCTGATCATGGAGGCGAATATTTGAGTTACGAGTTTGGCCTTCATTTAAAACAATGTGGAATAGTTTCACAACTCATGCCACTTGGAACACCACAGCGTAATGGTGTCCGAACGTCGTAACCGTACTTTATTAGATATGGTGCAATCTAAGATGTCTCTTGCCGATTTGCCACTATCGTTTTGGGGTTATGCATTAGAGATGACTGCATTCACGTTAAATAGGGCACCATCTAAGTCCGTTGAGACGACACCATATGAACTGTGGCTTAGCAAGAAACCTAAGTTGTCGTTTCTTAAAGTAGAGTTGGCTTATGCATTAGAGACAACTTGGGTTTCTTGCCAAACAGCTATGAAGAAGCTATGGTGAGCCCAGATTCTGATAAATGGCTTGAGGCCATGAAATCTGAGATAGGATCCATGTATGAGAACAAAGTATGGACTTTGGGGGGCTTGCCCGATGATCGGCGAGCCATAGAGAATAAATGGATCTTCAAGAAGAAGACCGACGCTGATGGTAATGTTACTGTCTACAAAGCTTGACTTGTCGCAAATGGTTTTCGACAAGTTCAAGGAGTTGACTATGATGAGACTTTCTCACCTGTGGCGATGCTTAAGTCTGTCCGAATCATGTTAGCAATTCCTGCATTTTATGATTATGAAATCTGGCAAATGGACGTCAAAACTGCATTCCTTAATAGATTTCTTAAAGTAGAGTTGTATATGATGAAACCAGAAGGTTTTGTCGATCCTAAAGGTGCTAACAAAGTGTGCAAGCTCTAGTGATGCATCTATGGACTGGTGCAAGCATCTCGGAGTTGGAATATACGCTTTGATGAGGTGATTGATACGTCTCCAACCTATCTATAATTTTTTATTGTTCCATGCTGTTATATTATCAATCTTGGATGTTTTATAATCATTTTATAGTCATTTTTTGGTACTAACCTATTGACATTGTGCCAGTTGTTGTTTTCTACATGTTTTTTACATCGCATGAAATCAATATCAGATGGAGTCCAAACGCAACGAAACTCCACGAAGATTATTTTTGGACCAGAAGGAACATGATGGGCCCTGGTTGCGCCTGGGGGTGCCCCGAGGGGGGCATAACCCACCAGGGCGCGCCAGGAGGCCCGGGTGCGCCCTGGTGGGTTGTGCCCACCACGGGTGCCCCCAGACCGCCTCTTTGCTCTATAAATACCCCAATATTCCAGAAACCCTAGGGGAGTCGACGAAATATTCATCCAGCCGCCGCAGAGTCCAGAACCACCAGATCCAATCTAGACACCATCTCGGATGGGGTTCACCACCTCCATTGGTGCCTCTCCGATGATGCATGAGTAGTTCTTTGTAGACCTTCGGGTCTGTAGTTAGTAGCTAGATGGCTTCCTCTCTCTCGCTGAATTCTCAATACAATGGTCTCTTGGAGATCCATATGATGTAACTCTTTTGCAGTGTGTTTGTTGGGATTGATGAACTTTGAGTTTATGATCAGATCTATCTTTTTATATCCATGAAAGTTATTTTAGTTTCTTTGATTGCTTATATGCATGATTGCTTATAGCCTCGTATTTCTTCTCTGATATTTGGGTTTTGTTTGGCCGACTTGATCTATTTATCTTGCAATGGGAAGAGGTGCTTTGTAGTGGGTTCGATCTTACGGTGCTTTATCCCAGTGACGGAAGGGGAACCGACACGTATGTATCGTTGCTACTAAGAATAAAACGATGGGGTCTATCTCTACATAGATAGATCTTGTCTGCATCATGTCATCATTCTTATTGCATTACTTTGTTGCTCCATGAACTTAATACACTAGATGCATGTTGGATAGTGATCGATGTGTGGAGTAATAGTAGTAGATGCAGGCAGGAGTCGGTCTACTAATCTTGGACATGATGCCTATATAATGATCATTGCCTGGATATCATCATGATTATTTGAAGTTCTGTCAATTGCCCAACAGTAATTTGTTCACCCACCGTTTGCTATCTTTCTCGAGAGAAGCCACTAGTGAAACCTACGGCCCCTGGGTCTCTTTCTCATATATTTGCCTTTGCGATCTACTTTTTCCTTGAATTTATTTTCAGATCTATTAAACCAATAATACAAAAATACCTTGCTGCATTTTATTTCTATTTATTTTATTTAGCATTCGATCTATCAATCTACTACAATTTATCTCACGTCCGTTTGCCTATCTTCAGGCGTCGTACCTCGGAAGGGATTGACAACCCCTTTAACACGTCGGGTTGCGAGGATTTGTTATCTGTGTGCAGGGGTTGTTTACATTGTGTTGCTTGGTTCTCCTACTGGTTCGATAACCTTGGTTTCATATCTGAGGGAAATACCTACCGCCGCTATGCTACATCATCCCTTCCTCTTTGGGGAAATACTGACGTAGCTTCAAGCGACATCGAAAGGAATTTCTAGCGCCGTTGCCGGGGGGGATCTTCAATATATACTAGGTTCCTAATCACAATTCTCATCTCCTCGCCATTTACATTATTTCCCATTTGCCTCTCATTTTCCTCTCCCCCACTTCACAAAAAATTGCTGTTTGATTCGCCTCTCTTTTTCATTCGTCGTTTTCTTGTCAGATCTGTTTTTGTGTGCATTCTTGTTTGTCGTTATTATCATGGATAGTTCTTCCTCTATTGCTTGCACTCCCGAGAACGAGGCTCTCAACTTTAAATAAAGGGGAGGAGAAAATTTAAAGGATGCTTGGTATAGGATTTGCAATCCTCATAATAGATCTATCCGTAGGCAATCTACCGTTGTTCTTCTTTGTTTTTATGTTGGCATCACCACTTGGTATAGATTCGTCCTTGATACGATTACCGGTGGAAATTTCTTGATGTGTCCTTCTCTTGATGATTTTAATGCTATGGGAAATTTAGTGGGCTCACCACCTCTCATGATTAATGAAACAACTTTGACTCTTGAGCATGTTATGGAAAGACTAGATGCTATTGAAAAAAAATGCTCACCGAAGATCATATGGAAATTATAGATAAAAAGATGCATAATTTTGCCACCAATATTGGGTCAAAAGTGGGAGAAATTTTAAGTTGTTAAAAGAAAAGGGTACCGTAATCCATGAAAGAATAGAAGGAAGCCCATCTCGGATTGATAAACTAGAAGAAATCTTTAGTAATCTAAGCACGGCTTTTGCTTCCGCCAAAACTATCTAAAAAACTCCCGTAAACAATGGCAAAGTTACTCAAGTTACTAAGAACAAGGGTGCAACTTCTAGTAATAAAGAAGATCTTAAGATGATTAGTATTCACCCGGATTTTATTGACGTGATAAGGGATCCTTTTTGCAAGAATGAAATCTTTAAATTTATTCCTAGGAGCATTATTTTGAAGATCTTTATGCTAAATCTTTGAAGGATTCTAAGTGTTTGATTGAAGAGTTGGACAAGGATGATCCTTGCTTTATGCCTAGCTAAGGGCGTAAAACTATAGCGCTTGTTGGGAGGCAACCTAATGAATAAATTTTATTTTTGCTTTTTGCTTTTTGTTCTTGAGTGTTAGCACAATTATGCTACTATTATGATTGTGTTTTTTGTGTTTTAATTAGTGTCGGAGTAAATGACCACAGGTAGCCTCATCAACCTCCATGGTATTTCAAGACATCGGGGCCGGCTGCGCCCCTCAAGCATCACAAGACAAAGGACTGCCTTCTTGGGGCCGGTTGGTCCAAGCGGCCGGCTGCTAGAAGGCAGTGGGGTCCAGAAGACGGCCACGAGGTGAGCCGACTCCTAGCAGGCGGCCTCCAGAGAGGCCAGCTCCTAGCAGGCGGCCCCTCGCTCCCTTGAAGTCTGCACCCCATTACAATGACGAGACAGGGCGTGGCTACAGTGCAGCCTGCCACCCCCGAATCCAGGGTGTAACGTGGCCACAGTGCAGCGTACCGGGCGGACATCCCATGCCCGGCGCAACACTATTCCCGCGCTACCCGTGACATCATCCATGGCAGAGGAAGCCATGCCCCCACTACGGGATGTCGGTACGGCCCGCAGGCGGCGCGCCCTACCTGTCCGTGAGAAGCCAGAAGGCGGCTGGCCATGACCAATCGGCACGGGGGAGGCCCACTCCTCAGCAGGCGGCCGTCCCCCTCCCTTGGAGTTTGTGCGCCATTAACCAGATGAGACGGGGTGTGGCTACAGTGAGCGCCCGCCAGGCGGCGGGACAGTAGCCACGCTCCCCCTGTCAAAGCCTCCGTCATCAGAGGTGAGGCTACAGTGTAGAGGGACGATTCCTCCAAAGATTTTACAGTTGAATGCAGTATGTACCACACTACCTTTTGTATTAAGTACAAAGGCATCGGAACCCTCGAGGAGCACTCGGGGGCTACCCTTTTTTATCTATATGATAAGTTTTACGCCTGCGAATGTGTTATTTCATTCCTTCGCGTGGCACCGGGTTCGACCAGTCGGCCCGGGGGCTTGCCGCCTTGTACTATGTTGATGCTACCTGCAGTCGGACAAGTAGTGTGCCGGCACCTAAGCCCTCTCTTGCCATAAGCCATAGCTCGCAGAGCGACTGTCCGGCTGGCAAGAGTTAAAGGCAGGAAATGGTGCCCACATGAAAAATGGCTAAGGAAAAAAGCATCTACATAGACCAGGCCGGCTCCTCGCCTCACCGTCCGGCTGCTGAGCGGACGGCCGGCCGGCTTCTCACTTACTTGCTACGTTCTAAGCGGCCAAAGTACTTGCCTTCCCAAATGGCCAAGTACCTGACCCAGCCACAGACCGCAGAGCGGCTGCCTGGCTGGCAGGGCGGAAGCCAAGGGAAGGCGGCAAAGGAAAAAGCCGAAAGAGCAAAAAAGCAAGACAAGTTAGAACCCGGCAAAGCACAACTTGTGCGAATAAAGTTAATTTACATAAGCAAAAGGCCCTTGGCCAGCATTCAACGGAGTTTGAATACACCCCCAGCGGGTGGAATTGCGTAAATCTAACATATTTGTCCAGAAGATTACAAGAACAGGAAAGAAAGATAATTTGGCCGCCTAGGCCAGAGGAGCAGCAAGCGGGTCCGGCAGGTTGGTGGAGTCGGCGGCGCCGACTGGTGGAGTGGCTGTCTGGCAAGTCTCGGCTCGGTCAGCTTCAGTAGCAGTCGGCGCATTTGCACGCGGCTCGTTGCTTGAGGCTCGATCGGGCTGGGGCTGGCCATCCACTCTGCTCTCCGGTGCGTTGTCTTCACCATCCTCGCCCTCTTCGTCCTCGCTCTCATCGCTGGAGGTGGTCTCCTCCGCCGAATCTTCCCCGTACTCCGGGTTCAGCCCAAACCAGTTGGGTGGCACCTCAGCGCCCTCCTCGTTCAGCTCGGGGATGAACTCGGTGGTGTCGGCGTAGTCGGCGATCGCCGCCGCGCATTGGGCAAGGTCGCGGCTCGCCGCCGCCAGCTCTGGTGTGGCCTCCTGCCGGAAGGTGGCCAGCTGGGCCAAGTCCAGGCCTGGATACCACGCCATGACCAACTCCAGGGCCCTCCGAGCACCGGCACGAGCCACGGAGCCCTTCCAAGCCTCGAAGCGGCCGACTTCCACCTCCAGCCACTCGGCAGTCCGGCTGGGGGTGCGTGGGATCTGAGCAGACGACCAGAGGGTGGTCAGCACCTGGGCCCCGACACGCTGAAGGCGGCGGAGCATCCGATGAGCCGGCTGGAGGCAAGCGTGGATAGCGACGAGCTGCTCGTTGAGGGTCTGTGGCACATTGGGCGCGATTTCTGCACTAGCCTATCTTCGCTCATCGCGGCGAGCCTCGATGGCCTGGCTAGCGGCAACGGCGTGACTAGGAAAGAAGTCTGCGCAAAAAAAAGTCTGAAGCCAGAAGCAGGCTCATATAACAGTCGGCAGCTGAAAGAAAGGAAAGACAACTCACCATCGATCATATCTTCGATCTCACCGTAGCCGTTGTTCAACGCCTTCTCCTTCTCGGCCCAAGTCGAGCGTTCAGTCTCGAACTCGGCCTGGAGGTTGGCCTCACCGTCCTTCACCTTCTGGAGCTCCGCCTTGTGCAGATCCGCCTGGTCCGCCAGTTCCTTGACCAGGCGGTCGCACTCATGGGCCGCCTTGGTGCACTCTTCCTCCTTAGCGTGCAGCTCGGTTTGAGCCTCGCCTAGGCGCTGCTGCAGGTCGACGGCTGCCCCTGCAAAAGATAACAAAGAAAGAGCATCAAGATCAACAAAGAAGAAAAAGTGGTTGCCGGGAGATCCGGCCCAACTGCTCAGCAGTCGGCCCGAATCTCGGGGACTACACCCAGCAGGTGCGCTGACGCGCCCCCGCAAGAAAGAGAACGTAGTGCTTACTCTGGCTTTCGACCAAATTAGTGGCCGCTTGGCCAGCTCCCAGACATGGGATTTGAAGGCGGCCGAGCGGATGTTGTGGTAATCCTGCAACGAAGAAAACAGAAGAAAAGAAAAAAGTTAGCACTCGGAACTTACCGCCGCCTGCTCAGCAGCCGGCCTGGAACTCGGGGGCTACATCCAGTGGGTGCGCTGGCGCGCCCCCATAGAAGATTACAAGAATCAAAAGCAAAGCACAAGAAACATACCCGGACGGCCGCTCGCGTTGCCAAGAACGCCTTCGTGTACTGCTGGAGGGCGGCGCCTTGGGCCTGAACGTCCTGCGCAGCCTTGTTCAGGACACCCATCCCGCCCCCCGGAGTCCACACCGGTGGGGCAGCATTGCTGGCCTCGGCGTCAGGGACCGATGAGCTTGTGGTCCCGATCTCCAGCACCCGCGGTGCTGAAGCCGCCCTCACCGCATGACGGCACACCGGAGTGTGGACCGCGGGGGTCGGGCCCACCACCAGCTCACCACCGACTGGCGGCACTTGCGGCGCCTCAGGTCGACTGGTCTGGGCGTCGACAGTCGGCGTGGGTGGGGGCACTTACGCCCCCACGATGACGAGGTCGCCCCCTCCCCTCTCCATGACCGGTTGGTCGTCATCGGCTCCTCCAGTCGGCGCCTGGCTCTCCGGCGTCGGTGGCACGGCACGCAGCGGGACGACGAACAATGGAGCCCGGCCGCAGGCCGCCTCCGCCTCCTGCTTGGCGGCTGCGTCCGCCTAATCCTTGGTCGCGGCGTCGGCCTCAACCTTGGTGGCCGCATCGGCTTCAGCCTGCGCCGCCTTGGCTGCGTCCGCCTTCTCCCGCTCCACCTTCTCCCGCTCCGCCTTCTCCCGCTCCTCGCGCGCCTCCCGCGCGTTCCGTTTCGTCGCCTCCTGGAGCTCGGTGCGGGGGTCCACACGGCGGGCCTCTACAGAGCCGTCCGCCGCCCCAATCACTGAAGCGGCCTGGTCCCGCGAAAGAGAGAGTAGGGTCCTATGAAGGCACGGCGACATGAAACCAGTAAGAAGACTAGAAGAAAGAAGAAAAGCAAACGTGAAGCAACAATGGAAAAGTCAAGTACTCACCCAGACGCTAGCGGGAGCTGCTTCGGGGCCCTTTGGAATTGGGCCGCCTTCGCGGCGGCCGTGTTCCTCGGCTTCTTTGGCCGGCTGCCGAACAACAACGAGTCGGCTCGGTACTTCGGTGCGCCGCCTGGTGCAGTCGGCACGGCTGACAAGCTCGCGCCCGTCTTGTCGGTGCCATGCGTGCGGCGTGACTCGTTCTCCTCTTCATCGTCATCCGGCTAGTCCTCAACGCCGCCTGCTCCACCACCGCCACCCGTGGCGTCGTCCTCTTCCATGGAGGCCGCCCCCAAGTCCGGGTAGTCCACGTCGCTTCTCGACCGGCCCGGCATGTACTGATGGCCCGGATCCAAAGCGTCGGCGGCCGACTGGGTTGAGAAGACCTGCGCCATGGCCGACTGATCCGGCGACAAAGAAGAACTCGAACAAGCAAAGAAGAAAAAGAATCACAAACTCACTGCAGGCGGCGGGTGTGCGCGGTCGTACGGCCGCTTGCTGAACTGCCACTCCTTCTTTGATAACTTGCAGTTGGAGAAGTAGTTGACCAGCCGGACCACCTCCACGTCCGGCAGCTCCCATGTGCACATCTGGCACAGGTCCTGGTGCCCGCTCATGCTGCTGATGATGTGGGGCCAGGCTTGGAGGGGAAGCACTCGACGCGCCACATAGGCGGCCAGCAAGTCCGAGCCCTTGAGGCCCTCCGACTCCGTCATCACCTGAAGTCGGGCGAGGGCGGCGGAGGAGGCGGCCGATAGGGTGCTCGGCTTGTATTGCCAGTTGGCGTGCGACTCAACAGGCGGGCCAGCTACGTAAGCCAGCAAGTTGATGTAGTCCCTCGTCGGGTGAATGTTCTTGACATAGAAGTAGGACTTCTGCCACAGTTTGGCCAACTACAGCAGGGAGATAGGTGGGAAGCGATTCCCGACACCCGGACACCGCACCGCCACGCATGCCCCGCACTGGGCCGCCGTGCCCTTGGCGGTGGTTCCGAGCTTGAGATAGAAGCACGCTCCCTAGAGCTCGAGGGTGGGGAGAGTACCGAGGTAGCCTTCATAGAGGGTGACGACGGCGGCCAGAAGCACCACCGTGTTTGGCGTGAGGTGGTGCGGCTGGACCCGATAGAAGTTGAGGAAGGAGCGCAAGAAGCCGCTCGCCGGAAGGCCGAAGCCGCGAAGAAAATGGGACCAGAAGACGACGTGTTTGTCGTCCTCCGGCACCGGCGAGATTTCTGCCGCAGGGGGGGCACGCACCTTCACGTTCGTCTCCGGGGCAGCCGCCGTGTCTGATGAAGAAAGGAGAGGTGATCCTCATGGACGTTGGAGCCCTCCCAGTCGCCGGCCCGTCAGCGCGCCATGGACGTGGGTGCTCGTCAGTGGTGCGGCGCGGTGGCGAACGGGCGAAGCCGCGGCGAGAAGAAGCCCGGCGACGGTGGGCTGCGGCAGCGCCTCGGTAGGAGGAAGGGGCGCTGCGGCGGCAGAGAGAAGAAGAGGAAGAAGGAAAATGGCTAAGGCCGAGGGAGAGGAGGGCGCGCGTGCATCTGCCGCCCCCCTCCTCCCCCTACTTATAGCCACTGGCGACGGAGCTGAGGGGGCGGAACATGGGGGATCGTGGGATTAACTGCGCCCATGACCCCACGACCCCACGTTTATCGTGCCATAATGGCGTTTATTAACTATGCCCCAGAAGCTCAACCGTCTGCCTCAGACGCAGCGGATCCGTGCGCATGCCGAGGCCCTGTAGTGGCGGGCCCCAGCCTGTGGCGACATCCCGTCGCGCATGGGCTGGCAGGCCGGCCTGGCCTGCTGGCGCTGCATGTCGTGCGGGCAACGGGCGGCAAGCCTGGCGACCGGCTGGCGTGCCACCTGGCCCCCGCCACGATGTTTCGAAATCACCAGGCGGCCTGCCTGGTCACGGACGGCTCCTAGCAGTCGGCAGTTCAGAAGACGGACGAAGCAAGACTACCACACCACTCGGAGTAGGAAGCTGCTCAGGCTTCTCGCCTTTTCAGCCGTAGCGCCCCACCAGCTTCGGGGACTACTGTCGGAGTAAATGACCACGGGTAGCCTCATCAGCCCCCCATGGTATTTCAAGACATCGGGGCCGGCTGCGCCCCTCAAGCATCATAAGAAAAGGACCGCCTTCTTGGGGCCGGCTGGTCCAAGCGGCCGGCTGCTAGAAGGCGGCGGCGTCCAGAAGACGGCCACGAGGTGAGCCGACTCCTAGCAGGCGGCCTCCAGAGAGGCCGGCTCCTAGCAGGCGGCCCCTCGCTCCCTTGAAGTCCGCACCCCATTACAACGACGAGACGGGGCATGGCTACAGTGCAGCCTGCCACCCCCGAAACCAGGGCGGAACGTGGCCACAGTGTAGCGTACCGGGCGGATATCCCATGCCGGGCGCAACACTGTTACCGCGCTACCTGTGACATCATCCATGACAGAGGAAGCCATGCCCCCACGACGGGATGTCGGTACGGCCCGCAGGCGGCAGGCCCTACCTGTCCGTGAGAAGCCAGAAGGCGGCTGGCTGTGACCAGTCGACACGGGGGAGGCCGACTCCTGAGCAGGCGGACGTCCCCCTCCCTTGGAGTTTGTGCGCCATTAACCAGATGAGACAGGGTGTGGCTACAGTGAGCGCCCGCCAGGCGGCGGGACTATAGCCACGCTGCCCCCGACAAAGCCTCCGTCATCAGAGGCGAGGCTACAGTGCAGAGCAGTCGACAGGACCCACAGGCGGCGGGCCCTACCTGTCGGCCGAGAGACCAGCAGCCAGCGGGACCCACCAGGCGGCGGGCCCCGGCAGCCGGCGGAGAAGCCGGCGCCCAGAGACACTGACAGCCAGGTCCCATACCGGGCCAGATTACCATTGTACCCCTGGGGGTAGGCCTATATAAACCCCCCCAGGGCACCCATGCAAAGGGTTGAGCACCATAGATAACACACACACAAAGAGAGAGAAGTAGAGCAAGCCTTGCCCTTCTTCCTCCTGTAGCCAAACAGCTCTAGGAGCAACCTTGTAGCCACACTTTGATATAGTGACCATGCGGAGACCCCGCAGAGCAGGACTAGGGGTGTTATCTCCTAGGAGAGCCCCGAACCTGGGTAAGATGCGTCGGCGTACATGTTTACGCCTCATCCCGTTTCCAGGCACTGGCGACGTACTACTGTCCCCCTCCATGATAAGCCACCCCCTGGCATATGTCGCTAGATATCCCCGACAATTAGTATTTGTGCCAAGTAGAACCGATAGGATCTTCTTGGGTGATAGTTGTTTGATTTTGCTGAAAAACAGAAAATTTTGTGCTGACAAAAATAATTGTTAAAAATCACCAGAACGTGATAAAATGCCAATTCTTTTTGCAGAAGATTAATATACAAATTACCCAGGCTTTCCTAGTTTTTCATAATTTTTGGAGTTATAGAAGTATTCGAAAAAGTCAGATTGCTACAGACTGTTCTGTTTTGACAGATTCTGTTTTCTTTGCGTTGTGTGCTTGTTTTGATGGCTCTATGGTTTTCTTTGATGAGTTTTTGCCATAGAAAAGTTGTAATACAGTAGATATAATGCAAAACAAAATATGAATTGGTTTGATACAGTACTTATAGTAGTGGTTTGCTTTCTTATACTAACGGATCTCACGAAGGTTTTGTTGTGTTTTGTGTGATTGAAGTTTTCAAGTTGTGGGTTATCTTACGATGGATGAAAGAAGGATAGAAGAGCCTAAGCTTGGGGATGCCCCGGCATCCCAAGCTATTATCCAAAAATGAGCAACCAACTAAGCTTGGGGATGCCCCCGAGTGGCATCCCCTCTTTCTTCTAACGACCATCGGTATTTTACTCGAAGCTATATTTTTATTCGTCACATGATATGTGTTTTGCTTGGAGCGTCTTGTATGATATGAGTCTTTGCTTGTTTTATTTTGTGTTTTAAGTCTTGATCCCTTGCTGGACACACCTATTTGGGAGAGCCAAAATTATGTCTTGATTTGTTAGAATTGCTCTCTATGCTTCACTTAAATTTTTATGAGCAATGGACTTGCTCTAGTGCTTCACTTATATATTTTTGAGCACGGTATGCTTAGTTTTTTTTAAGAAATGCTCTCTTGCTTCACTTAGATTTATTTGAGAGTTAGTAAAATTTTCAAGAAATTCTCTCTTGCTTCACTTAAATTATTTTGAGAGAAAGAAAAAATTATGCTCATGATCTTCACTTATATTTGTTTGAGCTTATGAAAAGCAACACATGAAAATTAGTCCCAAAGTGATAGATATCCAAGAAGGATATAATAAAAACTTTCATGAAGATCATTGGACAAAATAAATTTGATTCTTAATAATAGCTTTGAGATATGTTGATGTGATATGTGAGCTATGTTGATTAGTAATTATGCTCTAGTAAGAATATTGGTGTTAAGGTTTGTGATTCCCTATGCAAGCACGAAAGTCAATAGTCATGCAATGAAATTATATCCTACTTGTGGTGCATTATTCGGTGTTAATTATGCTTAATGCTCGCTTATGAGATTATTCATTTCTTGGTTGGTCTCTTCTCAATCTTTTGCTAGCCTTCATTTTGCACCAAGTATGATCTCTACTTGTGCATCCGAAATCCTTTAAACCAGTCTTGCCACATGAGTCCACTACATCTACCTATATGCGGTATTCTTTTGCCGTTCTAAGCAAATTTGCATGTGCCATCTCTAATTTTCAAAATAAACTTCTCTTTTGTGTGTTTGTTTCGCTCGCGAAGCGGTGAGGGGTGGCTAATATTTTCCATGCTGGATGTGTTATTCTCACGATGAATGTTAATTCACTTGTCATTGCACGAGAGTAAGGCAAAGGTTTTAGGGATGCCCAGTCCCGAAATGAAAAATGAATTTACTTTATGTTGTCAAATAATAAATTCCTTGGAAAGTGTTGGTATGGAGGGCAACCGTGGATACGGCTAGCCATGGAAAGTGAAAGTATGGTGGAAAAAGGAATAAACTTTATTTTCTGTTTGGGAACCGCCTATGATATATCTAGCATGGAAAGTGTTGGGAACTCTAAGTCATTTTCGTTGGTGAGATGGATACAACTCCCAACATGTTTTTATCTCTAATTTTTCGCTTTGAGCTCTGGCACCTCTACAAATCCCTACGTCCCTCTGCGAAGGGCCTTTCTTTTACTTTATGCAATTTTTATTTTGGATTTGAGTCTCCATCTTCTCTTATATAAGCACCAACTAGGAGGCAATATGATCGTACTTGAGTATTGGATGTAGTTAATATGGGAGTGTGTTTCATGAATGGATCAATGGTTGAGCATGATGGGCTAGGGATAACTTATTTTAGCATTGATATCTTGAAAGACATGGTTGCTTGTTGATATGCTTGAGTATCTAAATTATTATATCAAAACTAGACTATTGCTTTGAATCACATAAAAGTCCAATTGTCCATTCTATAAAGAAAAGAATATGATATGACATGTTAGGCAGCATTCCACATCAAAAATTCTGTTTTTATCACTTACCTACTCGAGGACGAGTAGGAATTAAGCTTGGGGATGCTGATACGTCTCCAACGTATCTATAATTTCTGATTGTTCCATGCTGTTATATTATCAAATTTTGGATGTTTTATAATCATTTTATAGTCATTTTATATCATTTTTTGGTACTAACCTATTGACATAGTGCCAAGTGCCAGTTGTTGTTTTCTATAGGTTTTTACATCGCAGGAAATCAATATCAGACGGAGTCCAAACGCAACGAAACTCCATGGAGATTTTTTTTGGACCAGAAGGAACATAATGGGCCCTGGCTGCGCCTGGGGGATGCCCCAAGGGGGGCACAACCAACCAGGCGCGCCAGGAGGCCCAGGCGCGCCCTGGTGGGTTGTGCCGACCTCGGGTGCCCTCCGGACTGCCTCTTTGCTCTATAAATACCCCAATATTCCAGAAACCCTAGGGGAGTCAACGAAATATTCATCCAGCCGCCACAGAGTCTAGAACAACCAGATCCAATCTGGACACCATCTTGGATGGGGTTCACCACCTCCACTGGTGCCTCTCCGATGATGCGTGAGTAGTTCTTTGTAGACCTTCAGGTCCATAGTTAGTAGCTAGATGGCTTCCTCTCTCTCTCGCCGAATTCTCAATACAATGGTCTCTTGGAGATCCATATGATGTAACTCTTTTGTGGTGTGTTTGTTGGGATCGATGAACTTTGAGTTCATGATCAGATCTATCTTTTTATATCCATGAAAGTTATTTGAGTTTCTTTGGTCTCTTATATGCATGATTGCTTATAGCCTCGTATTTCTTCTCCAATATTTGGGCTTTGTTTGGCCAACTTGATCTATTTATCTTGCAATGGGAAGAGGTGCTTTGTAGTGGGTTCGATCTTATGGTGCTTTATCCCAGTGAAAGAAGGGGAACCGATACATATGTATCGTTGCTACTAAGGATAAAACAATGGGGTCTATCTCTATATAGATAGATCTTCTCTACATCATGTCATCGTTCTTATTGCATTACTCCGTTTCTCCATGAACTTAATACACTAGATGCTTGCTGGATAGCGGTAGATGTGTGGAGTAATAGTAGTAGATGCAGGCAGGAGTCGGTCTACTAATCTTGGACGTGATGCATATATAATGATCATTGCCTGGATATCGTCATGATTATTTGAAGTTCTGTCAATTGCCCATCAGTAATTTGTTCACCCACCGTTTGCTATCTTTCTCGAGAGAAGCCACTAGTGAAACCTACGGCCCCCAGGTCTCTTTATCATATATTTGCCTTTGTGATCTACTTTTTCCTTGCATTTATTTTCAGATCTATTAAACCAAAAATAACTTGCTGCGTTTTATTTCTATTTATTTTATTTGGCGTTCGATCTATCAATCTACTACAATTTATCTCACGTCTGTTTGCCTATCTTGAGGCGCCGTACCCCGGAAGGGATTGACAACCCCTTTAACACATCGGGTTGCGAGTATTTGTTATCTGTGTGCAGGGGTTGTTTACGTTGTGTTGCTTGGTTCTCCTACTGGTTCGATAACCTTGGTTTCATATCTGAGGGAAATACCTACCGCCGTTGTGCTGCATCATCCCTTCCTCTTTGGGGAAATACCGACGTACCTTCAAGCGACATCAGTGATCAAAGCATATGGTTTTATACAGACTTTCGGAGAAGCCTGTATTTACAACAAAGTGAGTGGGAGCTCTACACCATTTCTAATATTATGTGTGGATGACATATTGTTGATTGGAAATGATGTAGAATTTCTGGATAGCATAAAAGGATACTTGAATAAGAGTTTTTCAATGAAAGACCTCGGTGAAGCTGCTTATATATTGGGCATCAAGATCTATAGAGATAGATCAAGACGCTTGATAGGACTTTCACAAAGCACATACCTTAAAAAAGTTTTGAAGAATTTAAAAATGGATCAGTCAAAGAAAGGGTTCTTGCCTGGGTTACAAGGTGTGAAGTTGAGTCAGACTCAATGCCCGACCACTGCAGAAGATAGAGAGAAAATGGAAGTCATTCCCTATGCCTCAGCCATAGGTTCTATCATGTATGCTATGCTGTGTACCATACCTGATATGTGCCTTTCTATAAGTTTGGCAGGGAGGTACCAAAGTAATCCAGGAGTGGATCACTAGACAGCGGTCAAGAACATCCTGAAGTACCTGAAAAGGACTAAGGATATGTTTCTCGTTTATGGAGGTGACAAAGAGCTCGTTGTAAATGGTTATGTCGATGCTAGCTTTGACACTGATCCGGATGACTCAAAGTCACAAACCGGATACGTATTTATTTTGAATGGTGGAGCTGTCAGTTGGTGCAGTTCCAAGCAGAACATCGTGGTGGGATCTACGTGTGAAGCGGAGTACATAGCTGCTTCAGAAGCAGCAAATGAAGGAGTCTGGATGAAGGAGTTCATATCCGATCTAGGTGTAATACCTAGTGCATCGCGTCGAATGAAAATCTTTTCTGACAATACTGGAGCAATTGCATTAGCGAAGGAATCCAGATTTCACAAAAGAACCAAACACATCAAGAGATGCTTCAACTCCATCCGTTCTCAAGTCAAGGAGGGAGACATAGACATTTGCAAAATACATACAGATCTGAATGTAGCAGACCCGTTGGCTAAGCCTCTTCCAGGAGCAAAACATGATCGGCACCAAGACTCCATGGGTGTTAGAATCGTTACAATGTAATCTAGATTATTGACTCTAGTGCAAGTGGGAGACTGAAGGAAATATGCCCTAGAGGCAATAATAAAGCTGTTATTTTATATTTCCTTATTCATGTTAAATGTTTATTATTCATGCTAGAATTGTATTGATCGGAAACCTAAATGCATGTGTGAATACATAGACAAACATTGTGTCCCTAGTGAGCCTCAACTTGACTAGCTCGTTGATCAAAGATGGTTAAGGTTTCCTAACCATGGACATGAGTTGTCATTTGATAATGGGATCACATCATTAGAGGAATGATGTGATGGACAAGACCCATTCGTTAGCTTAGCATATTGATCGTTCAGTTTTATTGCTATTGCTTTCTTCATGTCAAATACATATTCCTTCGACTATGAGATTATGCAACTCCCGAATACCAGAGGAATGCCTTGTGTGCTATCAAACGTCAGAACGTAACTGGGTGAACATAAAGATGCTCTACAGGTATCTCCGAAGGTGTTTGTTGGGTTGGCATACATCGAGATTAGGATTTGTCACTCCGAGTATCGGAGAGGTATCTCTGGGCCCTCTCGGTAATGCACATCATAAGAAGCCTTGCAAGCAAAGTGACTAATGAGTTAGTTACATGATGATGTATTACGAAACGAGTAAAGAGACTTGCCGGTAACAAGATTTAACTGGGTATGAAGATACCAACGATCGAATCTCGGGCAAGTAACATACCGATGGACAAAGGGAATAATGTATGTTGTCATAACGGCTGGACCGATAAAGATCTTCGTAGAATATGTAGGAGCCAATATGAGCATCCAGGTTCCGCTATTGGTTATTGACCGGAGAGGTGTCTCGGTCATGTCTACATAGTTCTCGCACCCGTAGGGTCCGCACGCTTAACGTTCGATGACGATTTTGTATTATATGAGTTATGTGATTTGGTGATCGAATTTTGTTCAGAGTCCCAGATGAGATCACGGACATGACAAGGAGTCTCAAAATGGTCGAGAGGTAAAGATTGATATATAGGATGATAGTATTCGGACACCGGAAGTGTTCCAAAGTGTATCGGGTAATTATTGGAGTACCGGAACCTCCAGTGGAGAGATATGGGCCATATGGGCCATAAGAGGGGAGCACCCCCCCCCAGTAAGGAGGTCGAGTGGGAGAAGGGAAAGAGGGGGTTCGGCCCGCCTTTCCTTCTCTCCTTCCTCTTCCCTGTTCCCCCTCCGGCAAATATGGAAGGGGGAGGCCGAATTGCGGAGGACCCAAAGTAGGATTCCTCCTACTTGGGGCGCACCCTTGCTGCTCCCCTCCCCCTCCCACCAATATATACGTGGGGAGGGGGCACCTAGAACACATAACAACAGTCGTTAGCCATGTGCGGTGCCCCACTCCACAGTTTACGCCTCCGATCATATCTTCGTATCGCTTAGGCAAAGCCCTGTGCGGATCACATCACCATCACCGTCACCACGCCTTCGTGTTGACAGAAATCATCTACTTCCTTGACACCTTCCTGGATCAAGAAGGCGAACAATGTCATCATGCTGAATGTGTGCAGAACTCGGAGGTGCCGTACGTTCGGTAATCGATTGATGGAGCTCGAAAAAAAGTTCGACTACATCAATCGCGTTCTGAAACGCTTCCGCTTTCGGTCTAAGAGGGTACATGGACACACTCTCCCTCTCATTGCTATGCATCTCCTAGATAGATCTTGCGTGAGCATAGGATTTTTTTTTGAAATCGCATGCTACATTTGCCAACAATAGTGTGTCCGTAACATCAAGGGAATCTGAGGAATCACCTGATGTCTACTATGCAACTTTATTCTTGTAGACACGTGTTGGGCCTCCAAGCGCAGAGTTTTGTAGGACAGTAGCAATTTTCCCTCCAATGGATGACCTAAGGTTTATCAATCTGTGAGAGGTGTAGGATGAAGATGGTCTCTCTCAAACGGCCCTGCAACCAAATACAAGAAATCTCTTGTGTCCCCAACACACCCAATACAATGGCAAATTGTATAGGTGCACTAGTTCGGCGAAGAGATGGTGATAAAAGTGTAATATGGATGGTAGAAATATATTTTTATAATCTGAATAAATAAAAACAGCAATGTAGCAAATAGTAAATGGGCACAAAAACGGTATTGCAATGCTTGAAAATGAGGCCTAGGGTCTGTACTTTCGCTAGTGCAATCTCCCAACAATGCTAACATAGATGGATCATATGATTATCCCTCAAAGTGCAATAAATAATCACTCCCGAGTTCCTATTGGCAGAGAACAAAAGATATAAATTGTTTGTAGGGTACGAAACCACCTCAAAGCTATTTTTTCCGGTCGATCTATGCTAGAGTTCGTACTAAAATAACGCAAGCTATTCTTTCCGATCGATCTAATCAAGAGTCCGTACTAAAATAACACCAAAGCAAATTCATATTCATAATACTCAATCCACACAAGGAACTGCAAAGAGACCCCAAAGTTTCTATCGGAGAAAAGATAATAAAAACGTGCATCAACCCCTATGCATAGATTACCCCAATATCACCGCGGGAATCCGCAAGTTGAGTGCCATAACATACATCAAGTGAATCAATACGATACCCCAATTGTCACCTCAAGTATTCATACCGTAAGACATACATCATGTGTTCTCATCTCTAAATATTCGATCCGACAAGACAAAACTTCAAAGGGTAGAGACTCAATTCATCCCAACAAGAGTATAGAGGGGAGAAACATCATATGATCCGACTATATTAGCAAAGACCATGATATAGATCACGAGAGAGAGATTAAACACATAGCTACTGGTACAAACCCTCAGCCCCGAGGGTGGACTACTCCCTCCTCATCATGGTGGCCGCCGGGATGATGAAGATGGCCACCGGAGATGATTCCCCCCTTCGGTAGGGTGCCGGAATAGGGTCTAGATTCGTTTTCGCGGATACATATACCTTGCGGCGGCGGAACTTCTGATCTAGGTTAACCCCGAAGGGTTTCAGAATATTTGGGAATTTATAGTGCAAAGAGGGGGTGCTGGAGGCCACAAAGGTGGGCACAACCCACCAGGGCGCGCGCCCAGGTGGGTTGTGCCCCCCTCGGGGCACGCCCGAGGTGCAGCTCTGGCCCATTGGGTTCCTTCTAATCCATAAAAAATCTTCATGGAGTTTCGTTGCGTTTGTACTCCATTTGGCATTGATTTCCTGCGATGTAAAAAACAAGCGAAAAACAGCAACTGGCACTAGGCACTGGGTCAATAGGTTAGTCCCAAAAAATGATATAACGTTGCTATAAAATGATTGTAAAACATCCAAGAATGATAAAATAACAGCATGAATACTCCATAAAGTATAGATACGTTGGTGACGTATCAGCATCCCCAAGCTTAATTCCTACTCGTCCTCGAGTAGGTAAATGATAAAAGGAATAATTTATGAAGTGTGAATGCTAGCAAAGTGCATAAGTTTGATCGATGATAATTTCAAGCACTTTTCCTTGCATCATAACAAGAATTCTTTCTTATAAAACTTCTCATGTTATAGTAGCAACCAATTCACATGTTAAGGTTCAAACTATGAACTCTCTTGAAACTCAACAACCTATGTTCTTAGTCACCAAGCAATTGCAATTCAACTTATTCACAGAGTTTAAGTAAGAGCTCCACATACTCAACCATCATATAGTCTTCTATGATTGCTAACACTCACCGCATACACATGAGCAAAACGTTTCAACTGGACACATAGAAAGATAGGGGCTTATTGTTTTGCCTCCCAACGTATTCACCTCAAGGGTTGTAACGCCCCGAGACCGACGCTCCAGATGTCTTCCTTGTTTTGCGTGCCAGCTGTGTTATTTATTTGTTTGTTGCATTTCATCATCGCATCATGTGCATTGCATCCGCATTTCTTTTTTAAAACTTGCACCCGCTCGTAGTTGCCGCTTCTTCCGTTTGTCGGTTGACCTTCTCTCTGATCAACCGGACCGCTCTCTTCTCTCTCTTTTCTGAGCTCATCAAACCCCTTGCCTTCGTTGACCGTTCCGAGACCAACCCGGTTTTTCGAGTCCCTCTCGTCTGGCCGCTTAATCTTTCTCCACAGTGCATAGACCCTTCGCGTGCGCGTCCGAAACTAACCCAAACCCAACCCGCTCAATCATCACCATTGGGTCCGGATCATCACCAAACATCTATAAAACATCACCGTTTTCTTTGTTGGACTCTCCTAGCTTATTTTTCTTGACCGTCCGATTACGATCGTAGGACCGAGTTAACCCCTACCCTAATCCCCTACCTATATAATCTGCCTAACCCTAAATTCTAGGGACTTGTCCCATCCTCCGCCGCCGCCAGCCGACAGCCTCCCTCCAACCTCGGGATCTCCTCCCGATCCACCTGCTCCTCTCCTTCCGCGCCCAGCCACTGCTCTCTGCCGATTCCCCATCCAACCAGCGCCCGAGCCCGAGCTCCTTCGATCGGAGCCATCAAGAGATCCCCGCTTCCCCGACCGAGAGCGAGCTTCTCCTCCGGTTTGCTCTCACTCCAGGACGTCGTCGCCGCCGGCGCACCCAGCCACCTGGACCGCGCCCCGTCTTCCCCGTCGACCAGGACCGGCCTCGACTCTCTCTCTCTCCCTTCGTTCTCCTCCTCCCGTCGTTTCTCTCTCTCAATCTGAAGCTCTCTGCCTTTTGAACAGAGGACGTGCGTCGCCTCCTTCAGCTCCGGCCGCGCGCCACCTCGTCGGAGAACGCCCCCACGCGCCCGGATCTGCTCTTCTCGGACGCCCCGTCAAGTTCCCGGAGCCACCGCCGCCTCGCCAGCGCCGCTCACCTTCGCCTGCCAAGCTTCTGCGTCACCGTCGACCACCTCCAGCAGGACCTCCCCCAACGCGCCCAAGCTCCTCCCCTGCCCCGAGCCGCATCTGCAGTTCTCCTCCTCGAGCAGCGCATCCCTGAGCGAGGAGCGCTCGATCTGCTCGTGCTAGAGCACCTACGTGGAGCCGAGGATCCATCTCCTGCACCTTGCCTCCGCCGCCTTCATCGAACCTCGCCGCCGGCACCTCCATCCTCGACGCCCTCACCACCATCTCCGGTGAGCCTCGTCGCTCATCCTCTCTCACTCTCTATCTCTCCCCTGTCTCTCTCTGCTTTCTCTGAACCTTCTCCTTTTTCCTTTCGACAGGAGCTCGCCTGCGCAAGTCTCTGCTCGCGCCCCTGCCCAGATCGAGCGAGCGAGGAGAGCGCTCGCGTTGACCGCGTCGTTGCCTCCAGATCAGGCCCAACGCCGCCCCCGGCCTGCCTTGGCCTCTCCACCGACCTGGGCTTGGCCCATGGTGAGAAACCCCCAGCGCCCCTTTGTTTTTCTTCTGTTGGGCCTGCTTCGGTTTTAGATTCGGCCTGTGTAGGTTTTTTCCCAGATCTGCGAATATAGCATTATCCCAGGTTTTACTATTTTACAGAAAAACCCTCATGTTCATGCATATAATAACTCAACAACTGGGCATCGGTTTAAAATGTTTTAAACATGTAAAATGCTTAGAATTTCATCTAGTTTCATAATCTGCTATTTTCATCCATGTTTAAAATGTTTAACTTGCTGTTTGTTTAAATTTGTATAAATGCCATGTTAAAATAATTAATTTCATAACTAAATAACCGTAGCTCGGATTTAAATAAACTTTATATGTAAATGGGGTAGAAAAATGCATAGATTAACTTGGTGCACTTTATTTTGATGTTTAACAACATTAAAATTGTGTTTATGGCAGAACAGTACCAAAATATGCACATGAGGTTTTTCTGGAATTATTGTTTGTTGTTCCGGCCTCATTTAAACTTGCCTAGATAGGTAGTTTTCATATGCTTCACCTCTTGCCATGTTTAAAAAACATTTAATATTGTTGTGTACCATAACCGAGAGAGAACTAAATATTTGATGTGGTGTTTTGTCAATATGCATGTCGTTGCATATTGAGCTCCACTTAATTTGTAGTGTTGTTTGTTGCACTTTGCCATGCCATGCCTCTTTAAACCGGACATGCATCATACTTGATTGTGCACCGTGCCATGCTTATGTGTTGGTTGTTTACTATGTTCTTTGTTTCTTTCCGGGTTGCTTCTCTCGTTAGCTTCGGTTTCGTTCCAGAGTTGTGAGGATTCGTTCAACTACGTCCGTTTGTCTTCTTCATGGACTCGTTCTTCTTCCTAGCGGGATTTCAGGCAAGACGACCATACCCTAGAAATCACTTCTATCTTTGCTTGCTAGTTTTTCGCTCTATTGCTATGTTGCGCTACCTACCACTTGCTATATCATGCCTCCCATGTTGCCATGTCAAGCCTCTAACCCACCTTTCCTAGCAAACCGTTGTTTGGCTATGTTACCGCTTTTGCTCAGCCCCTCTTATAGCGTTGCTAGTTGCAGGTGAAGATGAAGTTTGTTCCATGTTGGAACATGGATATGTTGGGATATCACAATATCTCTTATTTAATTAATGCACCTATATACTTGGTAAAGGGTGGAAGGTTCGGCCTTATGCCTGGTGTTTTGTTCCACTCTTGTCGCCCTAGTTTCCGTCATACCGGTGTTATGTTCCTTGATTTTGCGTTCCTTACGCGGTTGGGTGATTTATGGGACCCCCTTGACAGTTCGCTTTGAATAAAACTCCTCCAGCAAGGCCCAACCTTGGTTTTACCATTTGATACCACATATCCCCTTTTCCCTTGGGTTCTGCAGACTCAAGGGTCATCTTTATTTTAACCCCCCCCCCCCCGGCCAGTGCTCCTTCGAGTGTTGGTCCGAACTGAGCTGCCTGCGGGGCCACCTTGGGGAAACTTGAGGGCTGGTTTTACTCGTAGCTAGTCTCATCCGGTGTTGCCCTGAGAATGAGATATGTGCAGCTCCTATCGGGATTTGTCGGCACATCGGGCGGCTTTGCTGGTCTTGTTTTACCATTGTCGAAATGTCTTGTAAACCGGGATTCTGAGACTGATCGGGTCTTCCCGGGAGAAGGTTTATCCTTCGTTGACCGTGAGAGCTTATAATGGGCTAAGTTGGGACACCCCTGCAGGGTATAAACTTTCGAGAGCCGTGCCCGCGGTTATGTGGCAGATGGGAATTTGTTAATATCCGATTGTAGAGAACTTGACACTCGACTTAATTAAAACGCATCAACCGCATGTGTAGCCGTGATGGTCTCTTCTCGGCGGAGTCCGGGAAGAGAACACGGCTTTTGGGTTATGTTTGACGTAAGTAGGAGTTCAGGATCACTTCTTGATCATTACTAGTTGACGACCGTTCCGTTGCTCCTCTTCTCGCTCTTATTCGCGTATGTTAGTCACCATATATGCTTAGTGCTTGCTGCAGCTCCACCTCACTACCCCTTTCCTACCCTTAAGCTTAAATAGTATTGATCTCGCGGGTGTGAGATTGCTGAGTCCTCGTGACTCACAGATTCTACCAAAACAATTGCAGGTGCCGACGATACCAATGCAGATGACGCAACCGAGCTCAAGTGGGAGTTCGACGAGGAACGTGGTCGTTACTATGTTTCGTTTCCTGATGATCAGTAGTGGAGCCCAGTTGGGACGATCGGGGATCTAGCATTTGGGGTTGTCTTCTTTTCTTTTGGTTCCGTAGTCGGACCTATGTGTGTACTCTGATTGATGTATGATTTATTTATGTATTGTGTGAAGTGGCGATTGTAAGCCAACTCTTTATCCCATTCTTGTTCATTACATGGGATTGTGTGAAGATGACCCTTCTTGCGACAAAACCACAATGCGGTTATGCCTCTAAGTCGTGCCTTGACACGTGGGAGATATAGCCGCATCGTGGGCGTTACAAGGGTGATGTCAACAATAATAACTCATGCTACCCATATTCAACTGGACATATGTGCCTAGATCTTTCCTCGCCACATGATGCTTGCCAAAAGAGAAAAATAAAAAAGGAATAGAGATAATAACTTTGACTCTTTGCATAAAAATAAATACTGAAAATTAAAAGATAGGCCCTCGCAGAGGGAAGCAGAGGTTGCCATGCGCTTATTTGTTTGTATGCGCAACCTCTTAGTGCAAAAGAACGTCATGTTATATTGCCCCTTATGATAGCAACCTTTATTATGCAGTCCGTCGCCTTTACTGCTTTGCCATCACAAGTTCGTACAACGCTCAATTTTCTCTTACACTAAATGATCTAACACTTTTAGAAGCCATTTTATTGCCTTATTGTACCGATGACAACTTACTTGAAGGATCTTTCTCAATCCTTAGGTAGGTATGGTGGACTCTTGAAGATAAGATTTGGGTTTAAGGGTTTTTGGATGCACAAGTAGTATCTCTACTTAGTGCGGAATTTTTGGCTAGCAAAGATGGGGGGCAAGCATCACATGTTGGAGGATCTATGACAATATAACTTATATGTGAATATGAACAAACATAAATCATTACGTTGTCTTCCTTGTCCAACGTCGACAATTTTGGCATATAATATTTTGATGGGGGCTCACAATCACAAAAGATTTCCATGATAGTGTATTTGCATGTGAAAGTTCTCTTCCTTATACTAATTATTCGTGAATTGCTTGTATGACTAATATTGTGATTGTCAAGCCTCAAAAGATTTAACTTTCTAAACCAATGTGAAGCTACTACTAGGCATGATATGATTTCAACTTCATGACATTCAATTTATTCAACAATTTACTCATAGGATATAAGTGAAGCACAAGAGTAAATGACATAGAAAAGGGCTTCGTTGACGGGATGTGAATGCCGCTTATTTTGCCTCCTTAGCAACTATTTGAGGACTCTAATTTATTTAAAAACTTTCAGATCTAAGTACTTTATTAAAACAGCAAGCAAAACAAAATAAAATGACATTCTAAGAATAGCACACATCATGTGAAGAAGCAAAAACTTAGGCTCAACCGATACTAACCGATAATTGTTGAACAAGAAAGGTGGGATGCCCACCGGGGCATCCCCAAGCTTAGATTCTTGAGACTTCTTGAAATATTATCTTGGGGTGCTTTTCGCATCCCCAAGCTTGAGCTCTTGTGTCTCCCTAATTCCTCTCATATCACGGTTTTCCTAAATCTCAAAAGCTTCATCCACACAAAACTCAAAAAGAACTCGTGAGATAAGTTAGTATAAATCAATGCAAAATCTTTATCATTCTCTATTGTAGCAAATCACTAAAATTATTATTCAACATTGCATACTAAATGCCTCTGCATATTTAATACTCCTATCCTCAAATAGAATCATTAAACAAGCAAACAATGCAAACATAACAGCAATCTGCCAAAACAGTACAGTCTGTAAAGAACGCAAGAGTATCAATACTTATTCAACTCCAAACATTATGAAATTATACCACACTGTAGAAAATTTATCAGAGCTTATTTTTCAAAAGGTTTCAACATTTTATCACATTCTGACTTTTCTAGGGAATTTTTGCAACATCGATAAACTTTCTGTTTTGAAACAGCAACATGTATACTTGCAAAATAAGCATAGTAAACGCTATCAATGCCACTTTTATTGAAATAAAAGATGCAAAACATTATTATAAATAACAGCAAGCAAATACTAAGAAAATAAATTGACGCTCCAAGCAAAACACATATCATGTGACGAATGAAAACATAGCTCCAAGCGAGGTTACCGATAATGTTGGAGACGAAAGAGGGGATGCCTTCCGGGGCATCCCCAAGCCTAGTTGCTTGGATCTTCCTTGGATATCACCTTGGGGTGCCTTGGGCATCCCCAAGCATAGGGTCTTTTCACTCCTTATTCTCCTCATATCGACATCTCACCCAAAACTTGAAAACTTCAATCGCACGAAACTTAACGGAACTTCGTGAGATAGGTTAGTATGATACAGAGCAAACCATTTCACTTTGGTACTGTCAAAGACAAGATACATAATTTTTTCACACAATGCCTACTGTATAATATCATTTCCACAATTTATATTGAGCAATATAAGCCGTAGAAACTAGAAAGCAAGCAAACTATGCATTGAAAACAGAATCTGTCAAAAACAGAACAGTAATGATCTGGATAACTACCATACTTATGCTATTCCAAAAATTATGAAAAAATGGACCACGTGAGCAATTTGTATATTAAACTTCTGCAAAAAGAATCAACTCAAAATCACTCTTCTTCTTAAAATGATACATACTTTCGTGAGCGCAAAAGTTTCTGTTTTTCAGCAGGGTCAAATCAACTATCACCCAACATGACCCCAAAGGCTTTACTTGGCACTTTATTGAAACAAAAGCAATAAAACATGATTACTACAGTAGCATAATCATGTGAACACACGAAAACAGTAGGTAAAAGTGTTGGGTTGTCTCCCAACAAGCGCTTTTCTTTAATGCCTTTTAGCTAGGCAAGATGATTTCAATGATGCTCGCAGAAAAGATAAGATTTGAAACATAAAGAGAACATCATGCATCATAAGTTCCTCTCTCATAATAATTTTCCGTAGCATCATGAATAGATTGATCAATATAACCATTACATAAAGCATTATTTTCATGATCCACAAGCATAGAAAATTTATCACTCTTTATGGCATACATGTCATCATAATAATCATCATAGATAGCAACTTCATTGTCATAATTAATTGAAACCTCTTCCAAAATAGTGGATGTATCACTAAATAAAGTCATGACCTCTACAAATCCACTTTTATCAATATTTACACCCTCCAAAATAGTGGGATCACTACTACCTAGAGTTGACACTCTTCCAAACCCACTTTTATCAATGTAATCATCATAAATAGGAGGCATGCTATCATCATAATAAATTTTCTTATCGAAAGTAGAAGGAATCAAGGGATCATATTCATTAAGCAAAACATCCCCAAGCTTAGGACAAGCATTATTTCCAGCAAATAAATCTTCAAACATATCATACTCATTAAACATAGCATCCCCAAGCTTGTGGTTTTGCATATCATAAGCATAATCATTCTCATCATAAATAGTATGAATAGCACCAATGGTATAACAATTGCTATCATCATAATTTCCCACGTTGGTGCCAAAAAGATTTCCAAGATTATAAGAAGTATTATTATCTTCCCAACATAATCACAACAAGCAATACGCATAACAAAATCATCATCAAGTGCATCATCTTCCACAATTATTTTTGATTCATTTTCATGAGGCACAACAATAATAGGAGCAACATTATTTGGGAGAGATACCTTTTTACCTCTATTCTTTCTTCTTTTATTCTTCTTCACCACATCATGTGTGGGTTTAATTAATCTTTTCAAGCTTCTTATTGATGAGATTGGTTGGATAGGAAGCTCCTCCTCGTTACCTGATTCATCATAATAAACACTAGGAGGGTATAGGGAAATATTTTCCCTTTCATTAGTACTCTCTTCATATTCTATTTGCTTCCTTGACTTTAGATAGTTAGCAATATAAGGATTCTCAATGCAATTTACCGCACAAAACATATAAATTTCTTCTAGATCAAAATCAAGAAACCTCTTGGGGTTTGGAAAACCCTTAGTTATACGTTTGATTTCTTCATACCCCAAAAGAAGACTAAGCTCTTTATGATGCTCAAGGGTAATCAAGTTATCACAATTTTTGGACACAATTTGACCATGAAATAATTTGCATTGGAGATTTAAATGACCACATTCATTGCAAAGTTCACAAGGATGGCGAAAAAAATTACATCTTTCAACACAATCATCTAGCCTTTCTTGCAATTTTTTCGTTTCTAAATATTTATGCTTCTTACAAAATCTATCTTCCCTTTTTGGTGTGCAATTGCAGTCCCAATTCACTCTACAAAAAGTGACATGCTTATAAGAAACATTTTTTTCATGACTTGTGCAATCATCATTAGCATTTTGGATATTCAAAGAATTCATACTAACAACATTGCAATCATGCTCATCATTCAAATATTTTGTGCTAAGCATTTTATTGACTTCTTCTTCTAAAAATTGAGCACATTCTGAACCATCATTTTCAAGAAAGATATTATAAAAATGATCAATAATATGATGCAACCTCAATTCCATTTTTTATGTAGTTTTATTTTATAAACCAAACTAGTGATAAAACAAGAAACTAAAAGATTCAATTGCAAGATCTAAAGATATACCTTCATGCACTCACCTCCCCAGTAACGGCGCCAGAAAAGAGCTTGTTGTCTACTACGCAACTTTATTCTTGTAGACACGTGTTGGGCCTCCAAGCGCAGAGTTTTGTAGGACAGTAGCAATTTTCCCTCCAGTGGATGACCTAAGGTTTATCAATCCGTGAGAGGTGTGGGTGAAGATGGTCTCTCTCAAACGACCCTGCAACCAAATACAAGAAATCTCTTGTGTCCCCAACACACCCAATACAATGGCAAATTGTATAGGTGCACTAGTTCGGCGAAGAGATGGTGATAAAAGTGTAATATGGATGGTAGAAATATATTTTTATAATCTGAATAAATAAAAACAGCAATGTAGCAAATAGTAAATGGGCACAAAAACGGTATTGCAATGCTTGAAAATGAGGCCTAGGGTCTGTACTTTCGCTAGTGCAATCTCCCAACAATGCTAACATAGATGGATCATATGATTATCCCTCAAAGTGCAATAAATAATCACTCCCGAGTTCCTATTGGCAGAGAACAAAAGATATAAATTGTTTGTAGGGTACGAAACCACCTCAAAGCTATTTTTTCCGTTCGATCTATGCTAGAGTTCGTACTAAAATAACGCAAGCTATTCTTTCCGATCGATCTAATCAAGAGTCCGTACTAAAATAACACCAAAGCAAATTCATATTCATAATACTCAATCCACACAAGGAACTGCAAAGAGACCCCAAAGTTTCTATCGGAGAAAAGATAATAAAAACGTGCATCAACCCCTATGCATACATTACCCCAATATCACCGCGGGAATCCGCAAGTTGAGTGCCATAACATACATCAAGTGAATCAATACGATACCCCAATTGTCACCTCAAGTATTCATACCGCAAGACATACATCATGTGTTCTCATCTCTGAATATTCAATCCGACAAGACAAAACTTCAAAGCGTAAGGACTCAATTCATCACAACAAGAGTATAGAGGGGAGAAACATCATATGATCCGACTATATTAACAAAGCCCATGATATGGATCATGATGGAGAGATTAAACACATAGCTACTGGTACAAACCCTCAGCCCCGAGGGTGGACTACTCCCTCCTCATCGTGGTGGTCGCCGGAATGATGAAGATGGCCACCGGAGATGATTCCCCCCTCCGGCAGGGTACTGGAACGGGGTCTAGATTGGTTTTTGCGGATACAGAGACCTTGCAGCGGTGGAACTTCTGATCTAGGTTAACCCCGAAGGGTTTCAGAATATTTGGGAATTTATAGTGCAAAGAGGGGGTGCGGGAGGCCACCGAGGTGGGCACAACCCACCTGGGCACGCCAGGGGCCCTGGTGCACCCTGGTGGGTTGTGCCCCCCTCGGGGCACCCCCTAGGTGCAGCTCTGGCCCATTGGATTCCTTCTGGTCCATAAAAAATCTCTATGGAGTTTTGTTGCGTTTGGACTCCGTTTGGTATTGATTTCCTGCGATGTAAAAAACAAGCAAAAAAATAGCAACTGGCACTGGGCACTGGGTCAATAGGTTAGTCCCAAAAAATGATATAAAGTTGCTATAAAATGATTGCAAAACATCCAAGAATGATAAAATAACAGCATGAATACTTCATAAATTATAGATACGTTCAAGACGTATCATCACCCCCGATAGATTCTTATTCGATGTAAAATGTCAAGGTGAACTTGGAGGAATCACCCTCGATGGGTTCACGCTTGAGGTGTTGCACGATAGGGTCACCATCGGGAGTGGTGAGCGAGGAATCACCCTCGGTAAACCACACTCGATGTGCTACACGACAGAGATATCATCGTGAGTGAGAAACGAGGCATCACCCTTGGCACTCGATAGTAGCTCTGCAGAGTCATACAACTAAGGGGGTGCTGGTGGTTGATAACCCACAAGTATAGGGGATCAATTGTAGCATTTATCGATAAGTAAGAGTGTCGAACCCAACGAGGAGCTAAAGGTAGAACAAATATTCCCTCAAGTTCTATCAACCACTGATACAACTCTACGCACACTTTACGTTTGTTTTACCTAGAACAAGTATGAAATTAGAAGTACTTTGTATGTGTAAAGGGATAAGTTTCCAAGATAATAAAGAACACATAAATAAAAGCTAGGGGATAATAAAGAACGCGGAGCCGGAGAAGGAGGAAGAGGACGTAGGCGAGGCGGATCCGGCGCCTTCGGCTGCGGGCTTCGCCATGGCCGATGTGTTGGCGGAGTCCGAGGTGGCCCAAGCACAGCAGTAGGCTATCCTCGAATCCATCCAGTCGAAGGCGAAGCTGGATGCCAACCGCCGCTTCCTCTGCTAGGTAGACACGAAACTCGATGAGATCTTCCCCGACGAGGACGATGACGAGAAGCCAGAGATGCGGGAGGTGGCTATCCACCAAGAGGCAAGTCCGTTCAGCACTACCGGCATGGAGGTCGTCGAAACCTCCGACGGCAAATAGTATAGGCAAGTTAGGTTATCTATGTAGTACGTAGATCTTGTGATGCATGCTATTGCATGAATGTGAGGTATGAAATTTGAGGTACTTGATTGCAGTGGACAAAAAATAAGGGTTAACCGATCATTGTCACAAACGCCCCAGGACGCGTCTGCGGACGTATAGGACGTCGAATTTGGTATATCTTGCTCTACTTGAGCGACCCAACGCCAGCGGTAGAAGGACTACTGGATACGATGACAAAGTGGGAGGCGTAGGATGAAGATGATCTCTCTCAAACAACCCTGCAACCAAATAACAAAGAGTCTCTTGTGTCCCCAACACACCCAATACAATGGTAAATTGTATAGGTGCACTAGTTCGGCGAAGAGATGGTGATACAAGTGCAATATGGATGGTAGATATAGGTTTTTGTAATCTGAAAATATAAAAACAGCAAGTTAGCAAGTGGTAAAAGTGAGCACAAACAGTATTGCGATGCTTCTAAACAAGGCCTAGGGTTCATACTTTCACTAGTGCAAGTTCTCTCAACAATAATAACATAATTGGATCATATAACAATCCCTCAACGTGCAAGAAAGAGTCACTCCAAAGTCACTAATAGCGTAGAACAAACGAAGAGATTATTGTAGGGTACGAAACCACCTCAAAGTTGTTCTTTCCGATCAATCCATTGGGCTATTCCTATAAGTGTCACAAACAGCCCTAGAGTTCGGAGTAAAATAACACCTTAAGACACAAATCAACCAAAACCCTAATGTCACCTAGATACTCCAATGTCACCTCAACTATCCGCGGGTATGATTATACGATATGCATCACACATTCTCAGATTCATCTAATCAACCAACACAAAGAACTTCAAAGAGTGCCCCAAAGTTTCTACCGGAGAGTCAAGACGAAAACATGTGCCAACCCCTATGCATAGATTCCCAAGGTCACGGAACCAGCAAGTTGATCACCAAAACATACATCAAGTGAATCAATAGAATACCCCATTGTCACCACGGGTATCCCACGCAATACATAAGTGTTCTCAAATCCTTAAAGACTCAATCCGATAAGATAACTTCAAAGGGAAAACTCAATCCATTACAAGAGATAAAGGGGGAGAAACATCATAAGATCCAACTATAATAGCAAAGCTCGCGATACATCAAGATCGTGCCGAATCAAGAACATGAGAGAGAGATCAAACACATAGCTACTGGTACATACCCTCAGCCCCGAGGGTGAACTACTCCCTCCCCGTCATGGAGAGCGCCGGGGTGATGAAGATGGCCATCGGTGATGGATCCCCCCCCCTCCGGAAAACCAGCCGGAATAAGGTCCCGGTTGGTTTTTGGTGGCTACAGAGGCTTGCGGCGGCGGAACTCCCGATCTAGGTTTCTTTCTGGGGGTTCCTGTATTTATAGGAATTTTTGGCGTCGGTCTCACGTCAAGGGGGTCTCCGAGTCATCCATGAGATAGGGGGGCACGCCCTCCACCCTCGTGGATGGCTCGGGACTCTTCTGGCCCAACTCTTTTACTTCGGGGGCTTCTTTTGGTCCATAAAAAATCCACAAAAATTGGCAGGTCAATTGGACTCCGTTTGGTATTCCTTTTCTGTAAAACTCAAAAACAACGAAAATACATAAACTGGCACTGGGCTCTAGGTTAATAGGTTAGTCCCAAAAATCATATAAAATAGCATATAAATGCATATAAAACATCCAAGATGGATAATATAATAGCATGGAACAATCAAAAATTATAGATACGTTGGAGACGTATCAAGCATCCCCAGGCTTAATTCCTGCTCGTCCTCGAGTAGGTAAATGATAAAAACAGAATTTTTGATGTGGAATGCTACCTAACATATTTATCAATTTAATCTTCTTTATTGTGGCAAGAATATTCAGATCCATAAGATTCAAAACAAAAGTTTAATATTGACATGAAAACAATAATACTTCAAGCATACTAACAAAGCAATCATGTCTTCTCAAAATAACATGGCCAAAGCAAGCTATCCCTACAAAATCATATAGTCTCGCTATGCTCTATCTTCATCACACAAAATATTTAAATCATGCACAACCCTGATGACAAGCCAAGCAATTGTTTCATACTTTTGATCAAGGTTGGAAAAAACGGTAGGCGTAAGTGAGGCGGTTGGCCTTCGCCTAGTGCCTAGGCGGTGCTTAAGCGCCCTAGGCACAACCTAGGCGGTTATATAATTTTTACTATCGGGGTGTATATGTGGTTATTATATGAGTATTTTATTAATTTAGTGCATATAAGTATGTTAACTACCAACTACCACGATTGGAATATGGCCCTTTTGGCATATTAGTGCAATATGGCATGATTTCTTGCTTGGCTGGACAATTTCTTACTTTCTCTGCCTAGACTTCTGCGTATGCCCTAGGCGAGGCGTTTGGCCATTGCCTAGCGCCTAGGCGTGCCTAAGCGCCTCCTAGGCACTACCTTTTCCAACAGAGCTTTTGATGTTCTCAAACTTTTTCAACCTTCACGCAATACATGAGCGTGAGCCATGGACATAGCACTATAGGTGGAATAGAATGGTGGTTGTGGAGAAGACAAAAAGGAGAAGATAGTCTCACATCAACTAGGCGTATCAACGGGCTATGGAGATGCCCATCAATAGATATCAATGTGAGTGAGTAGGGATTGCCATGCAACGGATGCACTAGAGCTATAAGTGTATGAAAGCTCAAAAAGAAACTAAGTGGGTGTGCATCCAACTCGCTTGCTCACGAAGACCTAGGGCATTTTGAGGAAGCCCATCATTGGAATATACAAGCCAAGTTCTACAATGAAAGATTCCCACTAGTATATGAAAGTAACAACATAGGAGACTCTCTATCATGAAGATCATGGTGCTACTTTGAAGCACAAGTGTGGTAAAAGGATAGTAGCATTGCCCCTTCTCTCTTTTTTTGTTTTTTGGGCCTTCTCTTTTTTTATGGCCTCTTTTTCTATTTTTTTTATTTTTCGTCCGGAGTCTCATCCCGAATTGTGGGGGAATCATAGTCTCCATCATCCTTTCCTCACATGGGACAATGCTCTAATAATGATGATCATCACACTTTTATTTACTTACAACTCAAGAATTACAACTCGATACTTAGAACAAGATATGACTCTATATGAATGCCTCCGGCGGTGCACCGGGATGTGAAATGAATCAAGAGTGACATGTATGAAAGAATTATGAACAGTGGCTTTGCCACAAATACGATGTCAACTACATGATCATGCAAAGCAATATGACAATAATGATGGTGCGTGTCATAATAAACTGAACGGTGGAAAGTTGCATAGCAATATATCTCGGAATGGCTATGGAAATGCCATAATAGGTAGGTATGGTGGCTATTTTGAGGAAGGTATATGGTGGGTGTATGGTACCGGCGAAAGTTGCGCAGCACAAGAGAGGCTAGCAATGGTGGAAGAGTGAGAGTGCGTATAATTCATGGACTCAACATTAGTCATAAAGAACTCACATACTTATTGCAAAAATCTATTAGTTATCGAAACGAAGTACTATGCGCATGCTCCTAGGGGGATAGATTGGTAGGAAAAGACCATCGCTCGTCCCCGACCGCCACTCATAAGGACAATCAAAAAATAAATCATGCTCCTACTTCATCACATAACGGTTCACCATACGTGCATGCTACGGGAATCACAAACTTTAACACAAGTATCTCTCAAATTCACAACTACTCAACTAGCATGACTGTAATATCACCATCTTCATATCTCAAAACAATCATAAGGAATCAAACTTCTCATAGTATTCAATGCACTTTATATGAAAGTTTTTATTATATCCCTCTTGGATACCCATCATATAAGGACTAGTTTTATAACCCAAGCGAATTACCATGCTGTTTAAGACTCTCAAAATAATATAATGAAGCATGATAGTTCATCTATTTATTTAAAATAAAACCACCGTCGTGCTCTAAAAATATATAAGTGAAGCACTAGAGAAAATGACAAACTACTCCAAAAGATATAAGTGAAGATCAATGAGTAGTCGAATAATTATGTAACTATGTGAAGACTCTCTAACATTTAAGAATTTCAGATCTTGGGATTTTATTCAAACAGCAAGCAAAACAAAATAAAATAAAATGACGCTCCAAGCAAAACACATATCATGTGGTGAATAAAAATATAGCTCCAAGTAAGGTTACCGATGAACGAAGACGAAAGAGGGGATGCCATCTGGGGCATCCCCAAGCTTAGGCTCTTGGTTGTCCTTGAATATTGCCTTGGGGTGCCTTGGGCATCCCCAATCTTAGGCTCTTGGTTGTACTTGAATATTTCCTTGGGGTGCCTTGGGCATCCCCAAGCTTAGGCTCTTGCCACTCCTTATTCCATAGTCCATCGAATCTTTACCCAAAACTTGAAAACTTCACAACACAAAACTCAACAGAAAACTCGTAAGCTCCGTTAGTATAAGAAAATAAATCACCACTTTTGTACTGTTGTGAACTCATTACTTTTTTATATTGGTGTAATATCTACTGTATTCCAACTTCTCTATGGTTCATACCCTCTGATACTACTCATAGATTCATCAAAATAAGCAAACAACACATAGAAAACAGAATCTGTCAAAAACAGAACAATCTGTAGTAATCTGTAACTCTAGAATACTTATGTAACTCCAAAAATTCTAAAATAAATTGGTGGACGTGAGTAATTTGTCTATTAATATTCTGCAAAAATAATCAACTTAAAATCACTCCTCTGTAAAAAATGACAGCTAATCTCGTGAGCGCAAAGTTTCTGTTTTTTACAGCAAGATCGCATTAATTTTCACCCAAGTCTTCCCAAAGGTTCTACTTGGCACAAACACTAATTGAAACATAAAACCACATATAACCAGAGGCTAGATAGATTATTTATTACTAAACAGGAGCAAAAGTCAAAGAACAAAAATAAAATTGGGTTGCCTCCCAACAAGCGCTAACGTTTAACGCCCCTAGCTAGGCATGATGATTTCAATAATGCTCACATAAAAGATAAGAATTGAAACATAAAGAGAGCATCATGAAGAATATGACTAGCACATTTAAGTCTAACCCACTTCCTATGCATAGGGATTTTGTGAGCAAACAATTTATGGGAACAATAATGAACTAGCATAGGAAAGCAAAACAAGCATAACTTCAGGATTTTAAGCACATAGAGAGGAAACTTGATATTATTGCAATTCCTACAAGCATATATTCCTCCCTCATAATAAATTTCAGTAGCATCATGAATGAATTCAACAATATAACTATCACATAAAGCATTCTTTTCATGATCTACAAGCATAGAAATTTTATTACTCTCCACATAAGCAAATTTCTTCTCATGAATAGAAGTGGGAGCAAACTCAACAAAATAACTATCATGTAAGGCATAATCCAATCAAAAATTAAAATCATGATGACAAGCTTCATGGTTATCATTATTATTTATAGCATACATGTCATCACAATAATCATCATAAATAGGAGGCATGCTTTCATCATAATAAATTTGCCCATCAAGACTTGGGGGACAAAAAATATCATCTACATCAAACATAGCATCCCCAAGCTTATGGCTTTGCATATCATTAGCATCATGGATATTCAAGGAATTCATACTAACAACATTGCAATCATGCTCATCATACAAAGATTTAGTGCCAAACATTTTAATGCATTCTTCTTCTAACACTTGAGCACAATTTTCCTTTCCATCATTTTCACGAAAGATATTAAAAAGATGAAGCATATGAGGCACCCTCAATTCCATTTTTTTGTAGTTTTCTTTTATAAACTAAACTAGTGATAAAACAAGAAACTAATAGATTCGATTGCAAGCTCTAAAGATATACCTTCAAGCACTCACCTCCCCGGTAACGGCACCACAAAAGAGCTTGATGTCTACTACACAACCTTCTTCTTGTAGATGTTGTTGGGCCTCCAAGTGCAGAGGTTTGTAGGACAGTAGCACATTTCCCTCAAGTGGATGACCTAAGGTTTATCAATCAGTGGGAGGCGTAGGATGAAGATGGTATCTCTCAAAAAACCCTGCAACCAAATAACAAAGAGTCTCTTGTGTCCCCAACACAACCAATACAGTGGTAAATTGTATAGGTGCACTAGTTTGGCGAAGAGATGGTGATACAAGTGCAATATGGATGGTAGATATAGGTTTTTGTAATCCGAAAATATAAAAACAGCAAGGTAGAAAGTGGTAAAAGTGAGCACAAACGGTATTGCAATGCTTCGAAACAAGGCCTAGGGTTCGTACTTTCAATAGTGCAAGTTCTCTCAACAATAATAACATAATTGGATCATATAACAATCCCTCTACGTGCAACAAAGAGTCACTCCAAAGTCACTAATAGCGGAGAACAAACGAAGAGATTATTGTAGGGTACGAAACCACCTCAAAGTTATTCTTTCCGATCAATCCATTGGGCTATTCCTATAAGTGTCACAAACAGCCCTAGAGTTCGTAGTAAAATAATACCTTAAGACACAAATCAACCAAAACCCTAATGTCACCTAGATACTCCAATGTCACCTCAAGTATCCGCGGGTATGATTATACGATATGCATCACACAATCTCAGATTCATCTATTCAACCAACACAAAGAACTTCAAAGAGTGCCCCAAAGTTTCTACCGGAGAGTCAAGACGAAAACATGTGCCAACCCCTATGCATAGATTCCCAAGGTCACGGAACCCGCAAGTTGATCACCAAAACATACATCAAGTGAATCAATAGAATACCCCATTTTCACCACGGGTATCCCATGCAAGACATACATCAAGTGTTCTCAAATCCTTAAAGACTCAATCCGATAAGATAACTTCAAAGGGAAAACTCAATCTATTACAAGAGATAGAGGGGGAGAAACATCATAAGATCCAACTATAATAGCAAAGCTCGCGATACATCAAGATTGTGTCGAATCAAGAACGCGCGAGAGAGATCAAACACATAGCTACTGGTACATACCCTCGGCCCCGAGGGTGAACTACTCCCTCCTCGTCATGGAGAGCGCCGGGATGATGAAGATGCCACCGGTGATGGATCCCCCCCTCCAGCAGGGTGCCGGAACAGAGTCCCGATTGGTTTTTGGTGGCTACAGAGGCTTGCGGTGGCGGAACTCCCGATCTAGGTTTCTTTCTGGGGGTTCTTGTATTTATAGGAATTTTTGGCGTCGGTCTCACGTCAGGGGGGGGTCTCTGAGTCATCCACGAGATAGGGGGCGCGCCCAGGGGGTAGGGTGCGCCCTCCACCCTCGTGGATGGCTCGGGACTCTTCTGGCCCAACTCTTTTACTTTGGGGGCTTCTTTTGGTCCATAAAAATTGGCAGGTCAATTGGACTCCGTTTGGTATTCCTTTTCTATAAAACTCAAAAACAAGGGAAAAAACAGAAACTGGCACTGGGCTCTAGGTTAATAGGTTAGTCCCAAAAACCATATAAAATAGCATATAAATGCATATAAAACATCCAAGATGGATAATATAATAGCATGGAACAATCAAAAATTATAGATACGTTGGAGATGTATCAACGACAACAAGTGAGCGCGAGGACAGCGACTGGTGGGGAGGGGTCTGCATGTGGGAGCTAAGAGACAAAGGATCAGAGCTGCATGCAACTTGGGTCCACGTATATGAGGGAGGACACTGGAGCACAGCATGTGGTGCATTTAATTGGATTTTCAAAATTTCAAAAAGCCATAACTCCACAATCGAATGTCAGAATTCAGATTCGTTTTCACCATTGGAATTCTCGCGACGAGCTCTTTGAAACTAGATCTTATTTATATATGTTTCGACAAAAAAATTACTGCCAACTCTGGTGCTATACGGTGCAAATCTGTTACTACATTATGCAACCTCAGTACTGTACTGTGCAACTCTTTTTGAAACCAATTATTTTAGACCTACATAATCCAACTTTCTATGAGGATTAGCCACGACAAAAGCAACTTTTTGTGATGTGCAACTAGGTCAACTACCTAGTATTTGATGTGCACCCTCTCACTACTTGTGGTTTGGTACCTCTTGAGCACTGCGTTGGTTTTCCCTTGAAGAGGAAAGGGTGATGCATTAAAGTAGCAAAAGTATTTCCCTCAGTTTTTGAGAACCAAGGTATCAATCCAGTAGGAGACCACGCTCAAGTCCCACGCACCTACACAAACAAATAAGAACCTTGCAACCAACGCGATAAAGGGGTTGTCAATCCCTTCACGGCCACTTGCAAAAGTGAGATCTGATAGAGATGATAAGATAATATTTTTGGTATTTTTATGAGGGAGACTAAAAGTAAAGAAAGCAAAATAAACGGTAATAGAAATAGCTTGTTGACGGGAGATTAATATGATGGAAAATAGACCCGGGGGCCATAGGTTTCACTAGTGGCTTCTCTCAAGATAGCATAAGTATTACGGTGGGTAAATAAATTACTGTCGAGCAATTTATAGAATTGAGCATAGTTATGAGAATATCTAGGTATGATCATGTATATAGGCATCACGTCCGTGACAAGTAGACCGACTCCTGCCTGCATCTACTACTATTACTCCACACATCGACTGCTATCTAGCATGCATCTAGAGTATTAAGTTCATAACAATGCAGTAATGCTTTAAGCAAGATGACATGATGTAGAGGGATAAACTCATGTAATATGATATAAACCCCATCTTTTTATCCTCGATGGCAACAATACAATACGTGTCGTTTCCCCTACTGTCACTGGGATCGAGCACCGCAAGATTGAACCCAGAGCTAAGCACTTCTCCTATTGCAAGAAAGATCAATCTAGTAGGCCAAACCAAACTGATAATTCGAAGAGACTTGCAAAGATAACCAATCATACATAAAGAATTCAGAGAAGATTCAAATATTGTTCATAGATAATCTTGATCATAAACCCACAATTCATCGGATCTCGACAAACACACCGCAAAAGAAGATTACATCGAATAGATCTCCAAGAGAATCAAGGAGAACTTTGTATTGAGATCCAAAGAGAGAGAAGAAGCCATCTAGCTAATAACTATGGACCCGAAGGTCTGAGGTAAACTACTCACACATCATCGGAGAGGCTATGGTGTTGATGTAGAAGCCCTTCATGATCGATGCCCCCTCCGGCGGAGCGCCAGAAAAGGCCCCAAGATGGGATCTCACGGGTACAGAAGGTTGCGGCGGTGGAATTAGGGTTTTGGCTCCTGTTCTGATGTTTCCGGGGTATGTAGGTATATATAGGAGGAAGAAGTAGGTCGGTGGAGCTACGAGGGGCCCACGAAGGTGGAGGGCGCGCCCCCCTACCTCATGGCCTCCTCGTTGATTGCTTGACATCCACTCTAAGTCCTTTGGATCACGTTTGTTCCAAAAATCACGCTCCCGAAGGTTTCATTCCGTTTGGACTCCGTTTGATATTCTTTTTCTGTGAAACACTGAAATAGGCAAAAAACAGCAATTTGGGCTGGGCCTCCGGTTAATAGGTTAGTCCCAAAAATAATATAAAATTGTATAATAAATCCCATTAAACATTCAAAACAGAATATATATAATAGCATGGAACAATCAAAAATTATAGATACGTTGGAGACGTATCAAGCATCCCCAAGCTTAATTCATGCTCGTCCTCGAGTAGGTAAATGATAAAAATAGAATTTTTGATGTGGAATGCTACTTAGCATAATTATCAACGTAAATCTCTCAATTGTGGCATGAATATTCAGATCCGAAAGATTCAAGATAAAAGTTTAATATTGACATAAAAGTAATAATACTTGAAGCATACTAACTAAGCAACTATGTCTTCTCAAAATAACATGGCCAAAGAAAGTTCATCCCTACAAAATCATATAGTTTGGTCATGCTCCATTTTCGTCACACAAGAATGCTCTCATCATGCACAACCCCGATGACAAGCCAAGCAATTGTTTCATACTTTAGTAATCTCAAACTTTTTCAACTTTCACGCAATACATGAGCGTGAGCCATGGATATAGCACTATGGGTGGAATAGAATATTATGATGGGGGTTATGTGGAGAAGAAAAAAAGGGAGAAAGTCCCACATTGACGCGGCTAATCAACGGGCTAGGGAGATGCCCATCAATTGATGTCAATGCAAGGAGTAGGGATTGCCATGCAACGGATGCACTAGAGCTATAAATGTATGAAAGCTCAACAAAAGAAACTAAGTGGGTGTGCATCCAACTTGCTTGCTCACGAAGACCTAGGGCATTTGAGGAAGCCCATTGTTGGAATATACAAGCCAAGTTCTATAATGAAAAATTCCCACTAGTATATGAAAGTGACAAAACAAAAGACTCTCTATCATAAAGGATAGTAGCATTGCCCTTATTTTCTTTTCTTTTTTTCTTTTTTTTCCTTTTTTTGGGCCCCCTTTTTTTTATTTGGCCTTTCTCTCTTTTTTATGGGACAATGCTCTATGAATGATGATCATCACACTTCTATTTATTTACAACTCAATGATTACAACTCGATACTAGAACAAAGTATGACTCTATATGAATGCCTCCGGCGGTGTACTGGGATATGCAATGAATCAAGAGTGACATGTATGAAATAATATGCATGGTGGCTTTGCCAGAAATACGATGTCAACTACATGATCATGCAAAGCAATATGACAATGATGAAGCGTGTCATGATAAACGGAACGGTGGAAAGTTGCATGGCAATTTATATCGGAATGACTATGGAAATGCCATAATAGGTAGGTATGGTGGCTGTTTTGAGGAAGATATAAGGAGGTTTATGTGTGATAGAGCGTATCGTATCACGGGGTTTGGATGCACCGGCGAAGTTTGCACCAACTCTCAAGGTGAGAAAGGGAAATGCACGGTACCGAAGAGGCTAGCAATGATGGAAGGGTGAGAGTGTGTATAATCCATGGACTCAACATTAGTCATAAAGAACTCACATACTTATTGCAAAAATCTACAAGTCATCAAAAACCAAGCACTACGCGCATGCTCCTAGGGGGATATATTGGTAGGAAAAGACCATCGCTCGTCCCCGACCGCCACTCATAAGGAGGACAATCAAAGAACACCTCATGTTTCAAATTTGTTACATAATGTTTACCATACGTGCATGCTACAGGACTTGCAAACTTCAACACAAGTATTTCTCAAATTCACAACTACTCAACTAGCACAACTTTAATATCACTACCTCCATATCTCAAAACAATCATCAAGTATCAAACTTCTCTCAGTATTCAACGCACTTATAAGAAAGTTTTTACTAATCTTGGAAGCCTATCATATTAGGACTAATTTCACAATTTAAGCAAATTACCATGCTGTTTTGTAGGACTCTCAAAATAATATAAGTGAAGCATGAGAGAACAATAATTTCTATAAACTAGAACCACCACCGTGCTCTAAAAGATATAAGTGAAGCACTAGAGCAAAAACTATATAGCTCAAAAGATATAAGTGAAGCACATAGAGTATTCTAACAAATTCCGAATCACGTGTGTCTCTCTCAAAAGTGTATTCAGAGAGGATGGTTGTGGTAAACTAAAAAGCAAAGACTCAAGTCATACAAGACGCTCCAAGTAAAACACATATCATGTGGTGAATAAAAATATAACCCCAAGTAAAGTTACCGATAGACGAAGATGAAAGAGGGGATGCCTTCCGGGGCATCCCCAAGCTTAGGCTTTTGGTTGTCCTTGAATTTTACCTTGGGGTGCCTTGGGCATCCCCAAGCATAGGCTCTTTCCAATCCTTGTTCCATAATCCATCAAATCTTTACCCAAAACTTGAAAAGTTCACAACACAAAACATAACAGAAAATCTCGTGTGCTCCGTTAGCGAAAGAAAACAAAACACCACTTCTAGGTACTGTAATGAACTCATTCTTTATTTATATTGGTGTTAAAGCTACTGTATTAAAACTTCTCTATGGTTTATAAACTCTTTTACTAGCCATAGATTCATCAAAATAAGCAAACAACACACGAAAAACAGAATCTGTCAAAAACAGAACAGTCTGTAGTAATCTGTATCTAACGCAAACTTCTGGAACTCAGAAAAATCTACCAAAATAGGACGACCTAGATAATTTGTTTATTGATCTACTGCAATTGGAATCAGTATTTTAAATAATTGTTTCCATGAAAAGAAAGTTTCTGGAATTTTCAGCAAGATCAAATAACTATCATCCAAGAAGATCCTATAGGTTTCACTTGGCACAAACACTAATTAAAACATAAAAACACATCTAACCAGAGGCTAGATCAAAGATTTATTACTAAACATAAATAAAAAGCAAGAAAATTAAAATAAAATTGGGTTGCCTCCCAACAAGCGCTATCGTTTAACGCCCCTAGCTAGGCATAAAAGCTAGGATAGATCTACGTATTGCCATCTTTGGTAGGCAATCCATAAGTGGCTCTCATCATAGATTCATAAGGTAATTTAATTTTCTTCCTAGGGAAGTGTTCCATGCCTTTCCTTAACGGAAATTGGAATCTAATATTCCCTTCCTTCATATCAATGATTGCACCAATCGTTCTAAGAAAAGGTCTACCAAGAATAATAGGACATGAAGGATTGCAATCTATATCAAGAAAAATAAAATCTATGGGCACATAGTTCCTATTTGCAACAATAAGAACATCATTAATTCTTCCCATAGGTTTCTTGATAGTGGAATCCGCAAGATGCAAGTTTAAAGAACAATCATCAAAATCACGGAAGCCTAGCAAATCACACAAAGTTTTTGGGATCGTGGAAACACTAGCACCCAAATCACACAAAGCATAGCATTGATGGTCCTTAATTTTAATTTTAATTGTAGGTTCCCACTCATCATAAAGTTTTCTAGGGATAGAAACTTCCAACTCAAGCTTTTCTTCATAAGATTGCCTCAAAGCATCAACGATATGTTTAGTAAAAGCGTTATTTTGACTATAAGCATGCGGAGAATTTAGCACGGATTGCAACAAGGAAATGCAATCTATTAAAGAACAATTATCATAATTAAATTCCTTGAAATCCAAAATAGTGGGTTCATTGCTATCTAAAGTTTTAACCTCTTCAATCCCACTTTTATCAATTTTTGCATCAAGATCTAAAAACTCTGAATTTTTGGGACGCCTTTTAACTAAAGTTGACTCATCTCCAGTCCCATCATTATCAAGATTCATATTGCAAAACAAAGATTTAATAGGAGACACATCAATAACTTTTAGATCTTCATCTTTATTCTCATAAAAACTAGAAGAACACGCCTTCACAAAGCAATCTTTCTTAGCACGCATCCTAGCAGTTCTTTCTTTGCACTCATCAATGGAAATTCGCATGGCTTTTGGAGACTCATTGATATCATGCTTAGGTGGAATAGATCTAAGTTTCAAAGAATCAACATCAAGAGAAATTCTATCCACGTTCCTAGCCAATTCGTCAACCTTAAGCAATTTTTCTTCAAGCAAAGCATTGAAATTCTTTTGTGAATTCATAAACTCTTTAACACTAGTCTCAAATTCAGAGGGCATCTTATTAAAATTTCCATAGGAATTGTTGTAGGAATTACCATAAATATTAGAGGAATTACTAGGGAACGGCCTAGGATTAAAATTTCCTCTATACGCGTTGTTACCAAAATTATTCCTACCAACAAAATTCACATCCATAGATTCATTATTATTCTCAATCAAAGTAGACAAAGGCATATCATTAGGATCAGAAGAAACACTCTTATTAGCAAACAACTTCATAAGTTCATCCATCTTTCCACTCAAAACATTAATTTCTTCTATCGCATGCACCTTTTTACTAGTAGATCTTTCAGTGTGCCATTGAGAATAATTAACCATGATATTATCTAGGAGTTTAGTAGCTTCTCCTAAAGTGATTTCCATAAAAGTGCCCCTCGCGGCCGAATCTAAAAGGTTTCTAGAAGCAAAATTCAATCCGGCATAAATTTTTTGTATAATCATCCACAAATTCAAACCATGAGTAGGGCAATTACGTATCATTAATTTCATCCTCTCCCAAGCTTGTGCAACATGTTCATGATCGAGTTGCTTAAAATTCATAATATCGTTTCTAAGAGAGATGATCTTGGCGGGAGGAAAATACTTAGAGATAAAAGCATCTTTGCACTTATCCCAAGAATCAATACTATTTTTAGGCAAAGATGAAAACCAAGTTTTAGCACGATCTCTAAGAGAAAACAGAAATAGCTTTAATTTAACAATATCATTGTCCACATCTTTCTTCTTTTGCATATCACACAAATCAACAAAGCTATTTAGATGGGTAGTGGCATCTTCACTAGGAAGGCCGGCGAATTGATCTTTCATGACAAGATTCAGCAAAGCGGCATTAATTTCACAAGATTCAGCTTCGGTAAGAGGAGCAATCGGAGTGCTAAGAAAATCATTGTTCTTGGTATTGGTAAAGTCACACAATTTAGTATTGTCTTGAGCCATCGTGACAAGCAAGCAATCCAACTCACAAGCAAATAGGAAGCAAGCGAAAAAGAGACGAACAGAAAAAAGGGCGAATAAAACGGCAAGGGTGAAGTGGGTGAGAGGAAAACGAGAGGCGAATGACAAATAATGTAATGCGAGGGATAAGAGTTTGTGATGGGTACTTCGTATATCTTGACTTGTGCGTAGACTCCCCAACAACGGAGCCAGAAATCCTTCTTGCTACCTCTTGAGCACTGCGTTGGTTTTCCCTTGAAGAGGAAAGGGTGATGCAGTAAAGTAGCGTAAGTATTTCCCTTGGTTTTTGAGAACCAAGGTATCAATCCAGTAGGAGACCACGCTCAAGTCCCACGCACCTACACAAACAAATAAGAACCTTGCAACCAACGCGATAAAGGGGTTGTCAATCCCTTCACAGCCACTTGCAAAAGTGAGATCTGATAGAGATGACAAGATAATATTTTTGGTATTTTTATGATAGAGACTAAAAGTAAAGAAAGCAAAATAAACGGTAATAGAAATAGCTTGTTGACGGGAGATTAATATGATGGAAAATAGACTCGGGGGCCATAGGTTTCACTAGTGGCTTCTCTCAAGATAGCATAAGTATTACGGTGGGTAAACAAATTACTGTCGAGCAATTTATAGAATTGAGCATAGTTATGAGAATATCTAGGTATGATCATGTATATAGGCATCACGTCCGTGACAAGTAGACCGACTCCTGCCTGCATCTACTACTATTACTCCACACATCGACCGCTATCCAGCATGCATCTAGAGTATTAAGTTCATAAGAACGGAGTAACGCTTAAGCAAGATGACATGATGTAGAGGGATAAACTCATGCAATATGATATAAACCCCTTCTTTTTATCCTCGATGGCAACAATACAATACGTGTCGTTTCCCCTACTGTCACTGCGATCGAGCACCGCAAGATTGAACCCAAAGCTAAGCACTTCTCCTATTGCAAGAAAGATCAATCTAGTAGGCCAAACCAAAATGATAATTCGAAGAGACTTGCAAAGATAACCAATCATACATAAAGAATTCAGAGAAGATTCAAATATTGTTCATAGATAATCTTGATCATAAACCCACAATTCATCGGATCTCGACAAACACACCGCAAAAGAAGATTACATCGAATAGATCTCCAAGAGAATCAAGGAGAACTTTGTATTGTGATCCAAAGAGAGAGAAGAAGCCATCTAGCTAATAACTATGGACCCGAAGGTCTGAGGTAAACTACTCACACATCATCGGAGAGGCTATGGTGTTGATGTAGAAGCCCTCCGTGATCGATGCCCCCTCCGGCGGAGCGCCGGAAAAGGCCCCAAGATGGGATCTCACGGGTACGGAAGGTTGCGGCGGTGGAATTAGGGTTTTGGCTCTTGTTCTGATGTTTTCGGGGTACGTAGGTATATATAGGAGGAAGAAGTAGGTCGGTGGAGCTACGAGGGGCCCATGAGGGTGGAGGGCACGCCCAGGGGGTAGGTGCGCCCCCTGCCTCGTGGCCTCCTCGTTGATTGTTTGACGTCCACTCCAAGTCCTCTGGATCACGTTTGTTCCAAAAATCACGACCCCGAAGGTTTCATTCCGTTTGGACTCCGTTTGATATTCTTTTTCTGTGAAACACTGAAATAGGCAAAAAACAGCAATTTGGGCTGGGCCTCCGGTTAATAGGTTAGTCCCAAAAATAATATAAAAGTGTAGAATAAAGCCCATTAAACATCCAAAACAGAATATATAATAGCATGGAACAATCAAAAATTATAGATACGTTGGAGACGTATCATGGTTTTCACTGGCACACCCCACCAACCCCTACCGAAGATATGTGCAACCTAGTTTGTTGTTCCAGCCAACTGCCTAGTACACTACTGCAGGAGACTGCTAACGCGACACTATGATCAGAGACCCTTTGCCGAAACTGTGTGCGATGCAATAATCGCAAACGGTGGTTTAAAAAACGTCAAAAAAGGTGCAAAACATTTGCGATGATGTATGCATCAAACACAGTTCAGGTTTTAGTTGCGTGTGCGATGAAGGGCATACGGTTAATCCATTCAAACTGTCTGGGATGAGGCAGAACAACAGAAACGGGCAGCCATAACAATGTGTGTGCGATGCAGGACACATGGTTAATCCATTCGAACCGTTTGCGATGAGGTAGAACAACAGAAACGGGCAGCCATATCAATGTGTGTGTGATATACGGCATACGGTTAACTCGGACGAACTGTTTTTGATTAGGGAACACAACAGAAACAGTTCAACTTAACAAGATGTGTGTGATATGCAGCATATAGTTCACATGGATGAACTGTTTGCGATGAGCCAAAAGAACACAAACGAGTCGTGTAAACAAGATGTGTGTGATACGTGGCAAACAGCCGACTCGGATGAACTGTTTGCGATGAGAAATTACAACACAGACGGTCAATACAGTTACTTCGTGTGTGATTCTGTGTGTACAAAAAACTTTGAAAAATCCAAACTAGTTGCTTGCGGTGGCTAGGAGTATCGCACACGATGCGTCTGCGAGTACTCGTGTGCGATGATTAGTATGTTACACATACGTTTCTTTATGTGAACATGTGTGTGAGTTTGCAATATGAACAGTTAATATGCAAATGCCTTCTGGACATTGAGCACATGCTTAAACTCAATGAACTGTGTACGATACTAATACTTTCCATGAAAATTTATGAACTTGGGTAACAGCATTTGATTAACATATATATAGTGGTTACACTATTCGACAAAAGGAGGATCTTCGTAACATGGTTTTGACAACCATATGGTCCATATCTACATACTTAACATAGTAACAACTATCACATTTTAAGAGGCTAAGGGCCAACAACCATATGGTCCATATCTACATACTTAACATATATAGTAACAGCTAGCACATTTTAAGAGGCTGGGGGCCAACAACCACAACTATCCACTAGAAGCAACTTGATCAGGGCGACTCGGCATCTCGTCAATGAAAAGGAAGAGCCCTCCTGTGCCTTGGTAGAGTAGGAGTAGAACAGTGTCTCCAATTTTCCAATATGGATGCATTGCCACGAGAAGCAAGAACTTGTTAATCTGAATGGTTCCATTTTTGCGGGAAATGCAGTACCTTGCAATCACTTTGGCATTATTAGCAGGCACAAGTATAATTCGACCACGCTGGGAAATCGATCCAGGAACGGCTACAGGAGGCAATTTCTGGTGACATGTAGAATAAAAAACAATTGTAACATAGCGTTGAAGATATATATAGTTTATGGGCATCAACATTAAAATAAGACTTTTTACCAGCACTTTGTGCACACAGTTGGTCTTGCAGTGTGTGCACCATAGGTCTAATTAATCCCATCCAAAATCCAGCGTTCATACGTTGTGGTATCTCTGTCAGATTATCAACGAAGTTTATGGCATGCTTCAAGTCCTTCCAGTGAAATTTGGTATGCTTAGTAACATACAGATCGTTCACTATGCATCCAACATATCCTGCTTAAAAGGTGGAAAGGTATTATTGATTCAGAACATGGCAGAAGAATATATAGTGCACATAAATTGGTAAACAGAATTTGTTACTGCCTAGGAACGGAGTCAGAATATGATATCACAATTGGTTGCTTAAATAGTGATCAATTGGTTGCTTAAATAGTAATATGACAGCATGGAGAAAGTTGAAAGGACACTAACCTAGATCAGACTTTGATCGGCTGATGACATTGGGGAAGTAAACATACATGTTAATTGGACCAGGCTGTGGTGCATGCACTAGAATTTTATTGCCAGCTTTCAGTTTATAACACTTAGCCATTTTTCTCCAAAGGTCCGCATTAAAATAGGAGTGGCCATCTTTATCAAGTTTTACGCTAACCATCATTGTAAACCCATGTTTCGTTGTCAATATGACATCCTGGGAGTCATCAGCAAAGTAAAGCCCAAGATTTCCTTCTACTCTTGTTCTTGCAAAGCAAGGGATGTACTGCTTGAAATGAAAATTAAGATCGTAAATTAGATATATTGAAATAAACGAGCAAGATGCAAATATGGGAGTAACTGATAGAAAATATCCATATATAGATGCAAGCAAAGTACAAAAATATAGAATTAAAAATAGATAACGTAACAATGATGCAAATATATAGATAATGTAGCAACAGACGGTATATGTTCACAAATTTAGGCTGTGCCGACCGTGGTAGGTTGAGATTGAACATACCGAGCGCTCCCTGAAGTCATCTGGAATGGTGAGATAGAACTTCGTTTCCGACTGGCCACGACCACAGTTGCCCGATTTGTGCTCGCACTGTGCACACATGAATGAACACCCATGAATCAGCTAGAACAAAAATGATTCCACGGCGATTTCCGCCGGTTGATTAACAGCGACGGACGGACTGCGATAAGAGATGAGTGAATATTTCGCTAATTAAGTTGATTACCTTCTCCATGAGAAAAATCTCCGGCCCAATCCCGCAGAAAACCCCAGTCGACCAGAGTCTAGAATGTCGGTGCAGATAGGCGGCAGAAAACGGTGGAGGCGAAATCCGGTGCCGTTTGGAGCGCGACCTACAGCCGCCGCCAACAGCCGTCGAGCTTAGGGTGTAGAGTTGCGGAGGAGTCCGCGGCAAGTGAGTGGGGACGAAGTGGGCGAGGGTTTCCTTTTCCTTTTGCATGTGTGAGTGAACACACACGGTTCGCAGAGGCGACGGAGATGAACCGTGTGCGATAGTAAATCACCGAGATTGAATGGGAATCCAAATTTCCTTTGTCTTTCATCCATGAGTTTTTTTCTACGATGAACATAAACCCTGCTAATCACCGTGTTCAAATTTGACACTTTTCTGGGTTCATTTACAATATTTAGGGGATTATGTGCATTTTGTAGGCATTAATGCACGTAATTCAAATTCAAACAATTGGTGCATGAAAGGGTGCACAAGAACGGTCTGGAAAAACCATACTTGTGGTATTTAGTAATTTCTCAAGCCTTTTACAAGGAATGGGCAGAGATTTCAATGGAGTCAACCACAAACGCGTCATTTACTGGGTTATCAACTATAGAACAATGAAATATGTGCTTGGAAAACATGACGGCTGGCATGGTGCCATGGTATGGCCTCACCATGCCCTGGTTAAAAGCTGAGAAGGTTTGATTTATGTTGTCATGCACGCCCTTCATAAATCGAACCATCACCGAGGAAGTTCAATGCTTTCGAGAGGGAAATCACCAATATTGAAGGGGAATCCAAATTTCCGTCCTAGTTTGTCTTTCAGGTTTTTTTCCAACGATCAACATACCGCCTCAAATGAAACATGTTCAAATTTGACATTTTTCCGAACTCATTTACCATATTTAGGGGATTGTGTGCATTTTCTAGGCATTAATTATGCACATAATTCAAATTCGAACAATCGGTGCATGAAAAGGTGCACAAGAACGGTCTAGAAAACCATGCTCGTGCTATACAAAAAATGAAACACATCGTTGGAAAACATGACGCCTGGTGTGGTGCCATGGTATGGCCTCACCATGCCCCTGGTAAAAATTGGAGAATATTTCCTTATGTCGTGATGCGCGCCTTTCATAAAATGAACCATCATCCGAGGAAGTTTCATGGTTTCGAGGGGGAAATCACCAAGATTGAAGGGGGGTCCAAATTTCCTTTGTCCTTTGTCCACGAGTTTTTTTCTATGATGCGCATACAACCTGCAAATAACCGTGTTCAAATTTGGCACTTTTTCGGGTTCATTTGCCATATTTAGGGGATTATGTGCATTTCCTAGGCATTAATGCGCATAATTCAAGTTCAAACAATCGATGCATAAAAGGTTCCACAAGAACGGCCTAGAAAACCATGCTCGTGCCATTTAGTAAATTCTCATGCCTTTTACAAGGAATGGATAGATATTTCGATGAAATGTGTGGCAATAGTCAACCACAAATGTTTGTTTGTTGGGTTTTCAACTATAGAAAAAATGAAATAAATGCTTAAAAACATGACGCCTGGCATGGTGCCATGGTATGACCTCACCATGCCCTGGTAAAAATTTGAGAAGGTTTGGCTTATGTCGTCATGCACGCCCTTCATAAATCGAACCATCACCGAGGAAGTTCCATGCTTTCGAGAGGGAAAATCCCCAAGATTGAAGGGGAATCCTAATTTCCGTCCTAGTTTTTCATTCAGTTTTTTTCCAACGATCAACATACCGCCTCAAATGCAACGTGTTCAAATTTGGCATCTTTCCGGGCTCATTTACCATATTTAGGGGATTATGTGCATTTTCTAGGCATTAATGGACATAATTCAAATTCGAACAATCGGTGCATGAAAAGGTGCACAAGAATGGTCTGGAAAACCATGCTCGTGTTATTTAGCACATTCTCATGCCTTTTACAAGGAATGGGCAAATATTTCAAGGAAATGTGTGGCAATGGTCAATCATAAACGCGTCGTTTACTCGGTTAACAACTATACAAAAAAATGAAACACATGATTGGAAAACATGACGCCTGGCTTGGTGCCATGGTATGGCCTTACCATGCCCTGGTAAAAATTGGAGAATGTTTTCCTTATGTCGTGATGTGCGCCTTTCATAAATCGAACCATCACCGAGGAAGTTTCATGGTTTCAAGGGGGAAATCACCAAGATTGAAGGGGGGTCCAAATTTCCTTTGTCCTTTGTCCACGAGTTTTTTCTACGATGAACATACAACCTGCAAATCACTGTGTTCAAAATTGGCACTTTTTCGGGTTCATTTGCCATATTTAGGGGATTATGTGCATTTCCTAGGCATTAATGTGCATAATTCAAGTTCAAACAATCGATGCATGAAAGGGTCCACAAGAACGGCCTAGAAAACCATGCTCGTGCTATTTAGTAAATTCTCATGCCTTTTACAAGGAATGGACAGATATTTCGATGAAATGTGTGGCAATAGTCAACCACAAATGTCGGTTTGTTGGGTTTTCAACTATAAAAAATGAAATAAATGCTTAAAAAACATAACATCTGGCATGGTGCCATGGTATGACCTCACCATGCCTTGGTAAAAATTTGAGAAGGTTTGGCTTATGTTGTCATGCACGCCCTTCATAAATCGAACCATCACCGAGGAAGTTCCATGCTTTCGAAAGGGAAATCGTCAAGATTGAAGGGGAATCCAAATTTCTTCGTTCTTTGCCCTGGAGTTTTTTTCTACGACGAACATACACCCTGCAAATCACCGTGTTCAAATTTGGCATTTTTCCGGGCTCATTTACCATATTTAGGGGATTATGTGCATTTTCTAGGCATTTCGCGCATATAAATCCAATCCAGCTACAGGTGCACGGGTGTGATGTGAGGGACGTGGATTGCCGTCCGATCGCGGCCCATCCAACGGTGCACACGCGTGATCCACGTGGCTGGGGTTCCGGCCAATCATAACGCAACACACAATAGGCTCAGCGCACACTGTTTCCGGAAGCGACGGAGATGAACCGTGTGCGATAATGAACGAGCAAAATTGTAAGGGAAGCCAAATTTCTGTTGTCGTTTGTGGTTGAGCTCTTGAATACCACTGCACTGTACGGTTGCCCGGCCCCTCTGTCCCAGAGCTCTCTCCAAGCGTCGTCCATGGCACCGCGGCGCACAGTAACTGGTAAGGAAGCGATGGCAACCCGCCGCGCCGCGTTCCTTGCCGCCCGCGACCGCGCACATGGTAAGGAAGCGATGGCATCTCGCCGCGCCGAGTTCATCGCCGCTGCCGGCCAGACAGTTACATGGGCAGACTTTGAGGCTGCCATGGCCGAATGGGTGGTGGATCTAGAGGCGGCCAAAGCCGCACAGAAGGAGTGGAAAAGGTAGAAAGCAGTCAAGAAAAGAGATTCTCGCCGCCGCAAGAAAAAAGAGGCCGCACGCCGTGGTGAGGAGAGCTTGGCGGAGATCGAAGCACGGTGGGCTGCCGCCTACAAGGCCGGGAAGGAGAACGCCGGCGTCTGGCCAGCATGCCCTGATGGCAGCATGTGAGAAGTAGTTTAAGTTTGTAATATTAGAGCAAATTACCAGTAGTACTTTAAGTTTGTAGTATTAACGTAGAATGTCGGTAAGAGCATTCTTTGAGGGCTTTGAGCGTTAATTAGCATGTGTGCTCGTGTGTTTTTTTGTGTTAATCATTAGAAGATCACAAAACACATGGTTTCTATGCCATACCCGTCTGCGTTTTTTGCATTAATGACCCATAAGTCAGTTACCTGTGCGATATTTCTTAATAAATCAGGCGTACCATTAACTGAAAAAAATCAAGTACACGTGTACATTTTTTGGAGACGGGATCTGCCAACTTTCTTTTTTCTCGCACACGAGTATTTTACGCGCTTCGTATGTGTTGTGTGTTTCCCCCGCCCAAGTTTCAAATTTCGTACCGAAATTTTCATTAGGCGCACGATTTCAGAATTTATTCCTCCAACCACATCCCCTTCCCCTCAGTATCCCCCCTCCCTCGCGCCTCCCCCTACCGGCATCTCAAACCGTCGCCGCCGCAACCACAGCTTCAACCACATCTACGTTCTGCTCGGATCCAGTCAGATAACCCACCGATCTC